>NC_090192.1:33970498-34066535 GCF_024679245.1 Pseudorasbora parva | reverse complement strand
ATTTACACCAGAACATGAGGGCCGTAATTGTTTTCAGTGGGATTTTTTTCTTTTCTTTTGGAACTCACACATCAAGGTTTCTCTGCTGAGATTTGCAAGGTCAAATATAAACCTGTGAAATTTTGGGTAATCCCATCAAAACAAACTATTTTTCTTTTTAAATCACAATAGGTGGGCAAGTTCACAATATTATAGTCCATTTCTTCTTGTTGTGAGGCTTGAATGACTAAAGGAACCTCCAACTCATTTCAGCAAAACTCCAGTGAGCACAAACTCCAGAGGCCTATAATGTGCGTTTCGTATTTGTCACCACCAGGGTGCGTAATTAAAACCCACCCCCAGCCTAATGTGGGTAATTTAGCTTATTCTACCTGCCACAGTGGCAGGTGGCCCTTCACAGACTGGTATTTCACAAGAAATGGTCTTGTTTAGTACACACACTAGAAGTCACACATTTGATTACAGCTTGAAGAACAAGTGAAAAAAAAAAACAGCTGATGAGGTGTGACTGACTCCTATTGGCAGTTTGCTCAGATCTCGAGGCGCAGACACATGCAAGGCTCAGAATGGCCTGTGAAAACATGCATTTTCTTGTAATATTAGGCCTATTTCATTGTAATATTTCAGCAGCTTCACTTTGAGAGGGCTTTATGATGATTTAAACACCTAGGTGCAAAAGTGAATTTGTGATTGAATATTTTATTTGATTGATTGCTCTAAATAAAATATCAAGTATCATGAAAAAAATGGATTAAGGGTGCTTTCACACCTGCCTCATTTAGTTCGGTTGAATCGTACTAGAGTTCGTTTTCCTCTTTGGTGCGGTTCGTTTGGTCAGGTCTGAAAGCAGCAATCGCACTCGGGTGCGCACCAAAAGCGGACCAAACAAGCGTACCGAGACCTCCTTGAAGAGGTGGTCTCGGTCCGATTTCAAACGAACTCTGGAGCGGTTCGTTTGTGGTGAGAACGTGATCCGACCTCGAACAGAACCAACTGCAAAAGCACTGATCATTTTTGCGACTGAACCAGCTGCCGTAGTTAGCTGCGCTGACATTGTGTGCATGATATTATTACCTGATAGATCGTTGGCAATATTTTCGGAAGATGAGCATGTCAAGAGTTAATAATTAATGCACGCCTCCTCTTGAAGTGACGAGCGATGCGCGCTCGCTGTCTGCAGTACATTAGAACGTTTTTTTTCATGTCGCATCCGCGCTTCATTATAGAAATGTTTTGTTTGCTTACTGTGGTAAATACACACAGTGTAGTAGATTATGGCCAGGGACAAAACTGGCCTGCGCAGTCGTCTCTTCATAGTGTTATTATAGTTTGCTGGCTTTGCCTCTTCTGTTGGAATTTTTCTACACGTAAAGTCTGACCAATTGAAGAGCAGTTTAGGAAATACGCTATGGCCAAGGAGTGATGTGGATGTTGTCACGTGCCTGCGTTTTGGTTCGTTTCAACTGGTTCGGACCAAAGCAATCAGTGTGGTGTGAAAAGGAACCAAAAAATCTGAAAAATGCAACAATGTATAATTGTTTGCCCTTGGTTCAGACCAAATGAACCGAACTAGAGATGTGAAAGCACCCTAAAAAGTACAAAAATCAAGCATTTCAATCCATAAGGAATATTTTTTTAAGGCCAAGTACAATATGAACCAAACAGAGGCCAAATTAATTATTTTGCACTTGCTATAAGTAAATTACCACAGCATGAATGTTATGAAAAGTAGAATAACCTGGGATTAAAGTGATGAACGGACAGTAGGATGAATGGATGTACTAAGGATATTGATGGATGGGAGGATGGATGGACGATTTATTTAACATATACATAAAACATAGTGAAGCTATTACAATTAAAATGACTAGGGAATACCATTAGAAATGGAAAAAGGATCCTATTTTAGGGTTGTCGTGAACTGCCCACCTTCATTCACTTAAGAAAGAGCCATGGAAGGACAAGCCAACGTAAGACGGCAGAAAAACAGAGCGAGAAAAATTACCAAAGCATGAATGTTATGAATGGAAAGTAGAATAACCTGCATGGGATTAAAGTGATGGTTGGACAGACAGACGGATGAATGGATGTACTGCTGGATGGACAGATAGATGGATGGATTGACCGACAGATATGACAGATTTATTCAGCATATGCATAAAATGTAGTGATGCTAATTAAAATGGCTAGGGAATACCATTATGGAAAAAGGATCCAAATTTAGGGTAGGTGTGAACTGCTCATCTCATTCACTTAGGAAAGAGAGCCATTGAAGAAGGACAAGCCAAAGGAAGGCGCCAGAAAAATAGAGCGAGAAGAGCACAAGGTTATTTCCTTCTTTTATCCACTATTTGACCATGTGACCTAGTAAATCCCCAGACATTTAGTTTGATCATCAGCAGGCCACAGTTTATTTCCACTGCACTAAAGATGTTAAGACTGCAGACTGCAAATGTACAAATATCTCACCCAGCAGGCTGCCTTTTATGGTGTTCTCCGCTGTTTAAACAAATTGAACAAAAAAAATGATAGCATCTAAAACTGTCATGATTATATTTGATGATAGCAACTTTGATAATTAGTCAAAAGCTTTTAAGAGATAAATCATCATTTTCCACAGCATCATCAGCTAACATTTCTGTCAGTCCTATATTGATCTATGGTCTGAGCACATCAGTCCATCAGCTATCATTGTTATATCAGTAAAGACATGAAAGATCTGTAATATGATTGGTCTAGCTTATTTAAGATATGTTGTGTAGTTAAGGAGGGATATGTGGCTGCTGTTTTGTAACTGACTTGATATAAGCAGCATGTTTCTACAAAAAATATTAAGCTGTGTGACTTTTCATCGAATCATCAAATCAGCATATTAGAATGATTTCTGAAAGATCATGTGACACTGAATCTTTCATCTTTTGTTCTTAGATTTTTACTTTGAATGCAGAATATTCAGTGTGGTCTCCAGCTTTTGGAGCCCACTGTATACAGTTAAATATAATATTAAAGACCATCTGTGGGGGTGGTTGGCATTAGCAGAAAGGAAGCGAAGCATCCAAACAGTCATATTACTTGAGCCGTAAGAGTTTATGAGCAGTTTGTAATGAACATCACTGATCCTCTTCACAGTAAAAATGTTATTTCACGACTTTTTTTAATCTTTTGTCAAATCAACTTAGATAATTAATGTGGTTGAGATAATATTTTGAGTTTCTATGCATCTCCTTCATTGTATTTATTTCAATGAACTAAAATTGTTAAAGCAGCACTAGGTAACTTTTCAACCATAATATATTTTTTAAGACTCTTGTGATGATAAATCGACTTACAATAGGTAGAATGACAGGTCTGCCATAGCCTGATGGGCTCTGTATCGTTTTTAATCATACTTTTAAACTTTGGGTTTCGGGTAGTAACCCGAGAAAAAAAAAGAACTACAAAATTCGACTGCTTTACGGCATATACGTCACTTCCACCAACACACACACTTTCTTACATTCGGACGTGCGAGCCCAACTTTGTTCGTCGGATAATATAGTCATGTCCGAAGCAGCAGAGACAAATAAGAAAGAAAAGGTTTTGTTGGAGGAAAGCAATAAGAGGAAACGAAAAAGTGATGGGATTAAAGGCAGGACGAGGATCAACATGTGACCAGCGTTTGCTCGTCGGGGTGAGCTGGAGGAGGCGTGCCCGACCGATGCTGTCATGCTTGTTACGGTGAGCTACCACTCAAACATTGAACTGAAGTATCATATAGATTCTGTAAAACGGTAACCAATAGACTACTATAATGACGCTGGCTTGTAAACGTGAGCATCGTGATTATTCGGCGTTTGAAAAAAATAAAACCCATGAAATTATATTCATATGACATGCTGAAACATGCCACTGACTGTAACGTTACCTGGGATGAAGACATTTCACACGCGCCGCCAGAAGAACTCTGAACTCGTCCTGCAGTGTTCAGGTTAACTGTTAGTGCTGCACCAACCCGCGGCGCCACTTTAATGAAGTTATTTGGCCCGCCCCGCACCACTGTATATATTTTTACAAGCCGCCGCGCACCCGCGACCATTAAATAGACATACGGGGTCCGCGGGTTATGAGACGACCCACGCATCCCTAATTCAGGGCTATCAGGGTTGTCATGTCAACAAATGCACGCGCGATGGCATCCCCTGTTGTAGGATGACAGATCTTACGACAGTAGTTGAGGACAATATTTTTTCCAAACTGTAGGGGGACCCGAGAGCAAAAGCAGCCAAGTGCTGCTTTAAGGCAACCAGGTAAAAGTTAAACCAACAATCATTTTTACAGTGTTGTTTTTATATGATTAAAAAAAAAAATTGAGAGAGAGAGAGAGAGAGAGAGAGAGAGAGAGAGAGAGAGAGAGAGAGAGAGAGAGAAAGAGAAAGAGAAAGAGAAAGAGAAAGAGAAAGAGAAAGAGAAAGAGAAGAGAGAGAGAGAGAGAGAGAGAGAGAGAGAGAGAGAGAGAGAGAGAGAGAGAGAGAGAGAGAGGACGGAGGTGAAGTGGTGCAGGAAGACTGTGAGGGAGAAGAAATGTAAATCTGACCTTTCTTCATTTTCCTATGCTGATCTGAGGTCAGTGCTTTATCTTTTGTAACATTTATCTGCATTCAGTAATGACCTTCCCATCATGCTTGACTGGAATACTGATTAGACTTAAACTTCACTAGCTGTCAGAGGTCATTAATACTTGCACTTAACATGATGATGTCCTGCAGTCTGTAAAGTTGTAGGAATGATAACAAAAGTTCCTCTAAAAACTGGTGCTGTTCTAAAACATAGAGAGCTGCCTGCGAGAGCTTCATTTTGAGGCATCATAGAAGCCCTCCCAAAGCGAAGCCCATTTCAAAAGGTCACCGGCAACATGATGCTACTTTAAGATGGATTATTTCGGAAAAGCATTAAGGCACCATTGCATTTATGCTTCAATGCAGGCAATTTAGAATGCTCTGCAACAAGCTCTGTTGTGAAAAAAAACATTCAAGATGATTCCTTTAAAGGGGTCCCATTTTTTTTTTACAAAATGCGAAATAAGTCTCTGATGTCCCCAGTGTGTGAATGTGATGTTTTAGCTCAAAATACCCCACAAATAAGTTACTTTTTGAGGATGAGAAAAAGTGTCCCTTTAAATGCAAATGAGCTGCTGCTCTTGGTCCCCTTTCAGGAAGAGGGCGGGGCTTCAAGATCTTGAGTCAGCAGCTCCGATTACCTCACACAGACACGCACTGAAAATGTCCAAAACTGTACAACATTTTATGTTCAAAGCGGAGTCAGACAATGACGGAGAGACTCAAGAAGAAGTGACAACATGTTGAATGCAGCAGGACGTTTCGGAATTGTTAGTTGAGGAATTTATGTAGCTGATGTGGAGTTAGCTATCTTCAAGGGATTGATTAGCATATTCAGTCATGGTAATCTATAAATTGTTCATATGGGAACTGTTATTTGGAGCCAGAGAATATATAATAAATGCTCTATGAAGATAGAACAGTTTAGTTTAATTACGGTTATAACTTATGTTGTCATCTTTCGTTTATGACATGCTAATGCATTTGTGTTACGTACCATAGTGCAATAAATGTGCAAAGACGAATGTGACCGCTTAAGCAGACTCCTAAATGTGCTCTACTACAAGATTTTTTTTTTTTGAGTGTTTATGTCAATTTTAGGGTTAGTGATGGCACTAACCCATGAAAAAGCTTGTTGCAGTCCCTACCAGCCATCTGTTGTAGTCCTTAAAAAGTGATTTCTTTAAAAGAAAATATCTCCCTATGCATTGAACTTTGAGCATCATAAACTTTGCAGATGTTGTGTATGCTCAAACAGCAACAATATACACTAACTAAAGTAAAACATTTGCTTTTGTTGAAAAGTCCTAATCAACCACCCCTTTAGGTTTGTCATTCGTATAGGAGACACCCTGAAATATAATTATACAGTTAAGACTGCTCTGTGCATGTTTTGTAAAGAAAGACATTATGCCTCATAAAAGCCAGACCAAATCATGCCTGCTCAGACAAACCTCAGCCCCTGGTATTAAAGAATACAGTTGAGATCGCTGTGTAAATTAATTTATTTCACATCTAAGACACCTAAATGCCAGCTCAGAAATGCTTACGCCTGTGTAAATTTGGCATTAGACTAGATTTAAAAAGTAGACAATTTTACCCCACTCTCCTCAATAACTAGACTAGGATTTATGGAAGGACAAAAAATGTGTTTTTCCCCAGCCCAATCTACAATTTCATTATAATTGATTTATTCTCTTTCTACGTTTTGATTGAAATGCTAATGATTGAGATAACAGATTAAATATAATTAATTTAGAAATGTATTGATACAGGGATTATAAATGGAATATTCCTTGATCTCAGCAAAAGTTAACTGATAGTTAATTGATGCAGAGCGAAAGGCTGAACCTAATCTAATTAAGCCTCATTAATACCAGTGCTTCAGATGATTCCACATCGGTATGCAAATTACACTGTGACCATGATAAATGTCTCTTAAATGACAGGTATGAAAGAAAAAAATAATAATAATCAGATAAACAAAATTACAAGGTCCCAAATATGTCCTGAAAGATAATCAGAACTGTCAATCAAAAGTTCAGCCAATCAATACAACCATCAGTGTGGTAATTATACGAAAAGCCTTCAGTCACCTCTCAAAATAAACGTCACTTTGTTCTTTGCGAGCTATCAATCCTTCACTCATTCTTTCTATCATGTACTTGCAGAATGTGTGGTTTTCCACATTGCCATGTTAGATCCGACAACTTCCATGACGGATGTGTCACCAGTTGGCTGCGTCACTTTCCCGAGGCTGGTTAAACTGTCAGTGATCCGCTCTGTCACAGCAAACTAATGGTGGTTGACAGACTCAACGAGGATGGATTTTGTTTTGTCTGGCTTTGCTTTATAATGACGGATGTCTGTCAGAGAAATCCCTGACTATCATCAGACTTCAGACTGAATCTGAACTTTAGAAGCCATGGATGATGTGATACGAAGCCTGGATTACCCAGCAGAGTAAATTACAGCAGTTTTCACTTGAGCGATTTAGTGACAATCTATGAAAATATAATATGCTTCTTTTCTTTCTTCTTTAGAGCTGAGCCTGAAAAATGACCAGGGAATAATACAAAGAATTAGACTACATAAAAGTCCCATGAATTTGCGGTGATCATTTCAGATGACCATGACTTTTCCAGGCCTGTCTATCAATCCCATTCATCTCAGTGCCAGATGTTCAGCCGGTTCAGGACAACTCTTTTGCATTTTAACACACACTCACGCAAGTACGATTTATGGGGACTCTCAGACTCCATAGACATAATTGTTTTTTATACTGTAAAAACTGTATATTCCATCCCTTACACTAACCCTACACCTACCTCACACAAAACCCTCTGCATTCTTACATTTTCAACAACAACAACACACACACAAAAAAAAACACTAAGCTTGTTTGGCCTTAATTTAGGTCCCCACGGTGACACGAGTCCCCATAAGTCAGCTTGCATTCAGGTTGCCCCCGCCGGGACATGTGTTTTTATGATATATGGGGACTTTCCATAGACATTATGATTTTTAAACTGTACAGTCTGTATCTTCTATCGCCCTACATTAACGCTACCCCTAATCCTACCCATCACCGAAAGCTTTCTGCATTTTTACATTTAAAAAAACATCACTTAATATGATTTATGAAGCTATTTTCCTTATGGGACCAAAAACCTAGGGTATAAACACACATTATACTGTTCAAAAATGTAGGATCAGTCAGATTCGTTTATTCAGAAAGGACACGTAAAATTGAAAAGGATCATATAACACCAATAATGGCTGCTGAAATGTCAGCTTTACAATCACAAGAATACATTAAATATAAATATATAGTATTACTGTTTTTTACTGTTTCTGTTATGAAATGCAGATCATAAACATTAAACAATCTTACCAACCCAAACATTAGGGTAGTGTATCACAAACTGTTGTTATCATCCTCACCTTTTCTTATTCACTTTTTCTATGTGGTAGACTTCAAAACAAGTTATTTCTGGCCACAATCCCAGCAGAAGTGAACTTTTGTGGTGATTAACAGCATCTGGAAAATGTTTATCAAATAACATTATAAAAAATGAATCAAACATGTTAAATATTTATCAATCCCTACAGCGAGTTGTTAACTAGAATGTTGGAAAATTCAAATGTCTTTACAGCAGGTGCCAATGAGAGCGGCCTCATTGGGGTGGTGAATGGTTATAGCAAAGAGGAAGAAGTTCCTTCCGATGAACAGAAAACCTCAGGTTCTAATCTTGCTTGGAAAATTGCCTTTAACCACTGCTCATGTGCCCATCTGTCTGCTCCAGGGATGTCCTACTTCGGTCCCTTCTCTCTGCTTCTGTGTCAAGAGAGAGCAGGATGTACTCACTGTCCCTCAGTGAGGAAGAAAGAAAAGAAAAAAAGCTCACACCTGAAATCCACTGCAATCTGCACAAAACGGCTGAAATCTTGTCTTCTGGGGAAAATAGTGATGACTGAATAAATGACTGAATACTACTAAATGAATAAATGAATGACTACTGTATGACTGTATGAATGAATCAATATAAATGATTGAATGAATAATGAATGCTTAATGTATATATGTATGTATCTGTATATATGTGTGAATGAATGACTACTGTGTGTGTGAATGAATGAACGAACGAACGAATGAATGAAGTATGACTAATCAACTGCAGGCGGTTGATCCTTTTCCTATTTAGCACCTAAACTCTGGAATAGTCTTCCTAGCATTGTTCGGGAAGCAGACACACTCTGTCAGTTTAAATCTAGACTAAAAACACATCTCTTTACTATCGCATACACATAGAATATTTTTAACTTTCATTATTCAAATCAATCGACTGATTGTTAGGCTGCATTAACTAGGTCAGCCGGAACCGGAAACACCTGATGTACTCGTTACATCATAAGAAGAACGGCATCTACACTAATGTTAGTCTCTCTGTTTATCCCGAGGTTTACTGCAGTCGGCCGGATCCAGGCCGTGTCCGGATCAGATGGTGGACCTATGCCCAGACATGACCAGCACATCCTGGAGTGTCTGTTGAGGCCGTGTCAATTGGTGTCTCTTCTGAATTTGCCTCATCGACACGTTATCCTCAATAAACCCGTCTCCAGCGTAATAACTGTGATCTTTCAAGTATTCATACTCTTGTGTAATCGACGCAACATCCTAAATGAACCCGTCTCTTGCGTGATACCCAGAAATTTTGAATATTCCGATCTAATATTATTCTGACCTGTAAGGTTGCCAGAATAATAATCTTACACGGTGTGTTAATAGGCCAGAGGAGAACTGGCACCCCGACTGAGTCTGGTTTCTCCAGAGGTTTATTTTTCTCCATCATGCCCTGATGGAGTTTTGGTTCCTCGCCACTGTCGCCTTTGGCTTGGTCAGTTTGGGACACTAAAATTATGATCAAATTTATTCAACTAAATATACAAATAAAATGAATTAATTAATTAGGTCCTATTTAATTCTATAAACTATAATACTGATCTGCCAACATTGTCGCTATATAATAAATTAAAATAAGCTGACAACACTTTTCTCCAGAACGACTGTACAGCCAAATCAAATTGTTGCAATATTTTCCTGTTTAACACTGTGAAGCTGCTTTGAAACAACCGTCATTGTAAAAGCGCTATATAAATAAAGATGATTGACTGATTGATTGACTACTGTATGTATGAATGAATAAATACGGAATGAATGAATACTGAATGAATGAATTACAGCCACAAAGTCATGGCTGTGGTGCTCTGTGCCTGATGTCTATCTAACTCTGTATAGCATAAAACACATTGAAAATGTGAAAATACATATTCTGACAGGTAGGACATGTATGATTTAATTTGGACCAACATTTTATGGTCCCATATCTTCCACAGACGATATACTGTATATACATATAAATACATTTAGATTTCTTAACTCAGTGATTATCAGGATTTGAAGAGACTTTCAACCAGCATAACAAAACATGTTTCTGGAACCAAATCGCTTACCCTGCCATTAATAGTGATTACAAATGGTACTTTTCTCTACCAGCAGTCTGTGTTTCTATGTGGGAACATGGATACATAGTTCCATCATCCAAGCATGCTGTACAAATATTCCAATGATGGTGTAGTTAATTAGACAGTCAAGACTAATTAAAAGTTGAGGTAGGTGTGTGGCGGCTCCTTTCAGTCCTTGTCCTCATGTGAATGTGAATTGACAGCTGAAGGAAGGCTGAAATGAAGCACGCCTCACGGTGGATGACAGTGTTGGAGATGAGAGGTGAGGAGCTCAGAGAAACATGCAGCGACACCAGAGCGCCATTCATTATTCCAGCAGCGCTTGTCCTAATGTTTCTTCTGCAAAACCTGAGGAGAGCCGACATTAGTCAGGTATAATCTCCATGAGAGGGCCCGATTCTCTCCCTGTAACTGACAGCCAGAGTGATTAAGAGTCTCTCTGATGCTTCTCAATATTTGGACACACTAAATCCAACAATGAGAACGTCAGTAAAAGTTAAAAATCTCAACCTCATGTCGTTCCAAACCCCGAAGCCATATGATGGCTTTGTGTGAGAACAGAGAAACTTAATTTTGTATTCTTTGATAAATTTTGTTTTCTGTTTGTGAATGCCATTGGCTGATGTCAAAATGTCATTGTTTCCCATAAATGTTGTAATTAAACCAGTTGTTATTGTTAACTAGAACTACTATTAAAAGTAATGTTCATTAATTAAAATAAAGTTAAAATAAATACAAAAAATACAACAACTGAATATAAAATAATTAATATAATAATATGAAAAAGTGAAAAATAAATTAAAATAATATTGACAACTAACTGATATAAAATAAGTTTGGATGGATGGATGGATGGATGGATGGATACACGGATACACCCACACACTTGTTTTTGTGACATGTGGACATTCCATAGGCGTAATAGTTTTTATACCATACAAACCGTATTTTCTATCCCCTTACACTGCCCCTACCCATCACAGGAAACATTCTGCATTTTTACTTTCTAAAAAAAAAAAAAAAAAAAAAAAAAAAAAAAAACTCATCCTGTACGATTTATAAGCCTTTTGAAAAGTGGATATATGGCCAATGTCCTTATATTTCACCCTCTCCTTGTAATACCTATGTCATACTCAAGTCATTATACACATTTGAATCCTCAAATGTCACAAAAACATGGCCACACACACACAGGATTATTAGGAACACCTGTTCAATTTCTCATTACTGCAATAATCTAATCAACCAATCACATGGCAGTTGCTTTAATGCATTTAGGGGTGTGGTCCTGGTCAGGACAATCTCCTGAACTCCAAACTGAATGTCAGAATGGGAAAGAAAGGGGATTTAAGCAATTGAGCGTGGCATGGTTGTTGGTGCCAGATGGGCCAGTCTGAGTTTTTCACAATCTGCTCAGTTACTGGGATTTTCACGCACAACCATTTCTAGGGTTTACAAAGAATAGTGTGAAAAGGGAAAAACATCCAGTATGCAACAGTGTGTGCAAAAATGCCTTGTTGATGCTAGAGGTCAGAGGAGAATGGGCCGACTGATTCAAGCAGATAGAAGAGCAACTTTGACTGAAATAACCACTTGTTACAACCAAAGTATGCAACAAAGCATTTATGAAGCCATAACATGCACAACCTTGAGGCGGATGGGCTACAACAGCAGAAGACCCCACCGGGTACCACTCATTTCCACTACAAATATGAAAAAGAGGCTACAATTTGCACGAGTTCACCAAAATTGGACAGTTTAAGACTGGAAAAATGTTTCCTGGCCTAATGAGTCTCGATTTCTGTTGAGACATTCAGATGGTAGAGTCAGAATTTGGCAAAAACAGAATAAGAGCATGGATCCATCATGCCTTGTTACCACTGTGCAGGCTGGTGGTGGTGGTGTAATGGTGTGGGGGATGTTTTCTTTACACACTTTAGGCCCCTTGGTGCCAATTGGGCATTGTTTAAATACCACGGCCTACCTGAGTGTTTCTGACCATGTCCATCCCTTTATGACCACCATGGCTACTTCCAGCAGGATAATGCACCATGTCACAAAGCTCAAATAATTTCAAATTGGTTTCTTAAACATGACAATGAGTTCACTGTACTAAAATGGCCCCCACAGTCACCAGATCTCAACCCAGTAAAGCATCTTTGGGATGTGGTGGAACGGGAGCTTCATGCCCTGGATGTGCATCCCACAAATCTCCATCAACTGCAAGAAGCTATTTTATCAATATGGGCCAATATTTCTAAAGAATGCTTTCAGCACCTTGTTAAATCAATGCCATGTAGAATTAAGGAAGTTCTGAAGGCGAAAGGGGGTCAAACACAGTATTAGTATAGTGTTCCTAATAATTTAGGTGAGAGTATATTACGTGTGTGTGTGTGTGTGTGTGTGTGTGTGTGTGTGTGTGTGTGTGTGTGTGTGTGTGTGTGTGTGTACACGTATACATATACACACAAACTTTTTTACATATATACTAGGGGTGGGCGATATCTCGATATTTAAAATATATCGAGATATTTTTTCAGCTCGATATGGATTTGGACATATCGTATATATCGATATATTGTTTATATTTAATTCTGATTCCGCCACTTTGCTTGTTTGCCTTCTCTGTGTTGTGCTCGCGGAGCCTCGCGCGCCTCCCGCCTCTTGCTTTGTTCCCCCTCCCCTCGCGTGTTGTCTCATTGAACACGGCTGCTTCCGCAACCAGGTGAGGATTAGTTATCATGTTGACAAGCGCGCGCGTTGTTCAGGACTCAGTTAAGAGACCATGTTTTCCTTCTAACACAACTGCTTGATAAAATTCATAAAGAAATATTAATGTTCATCATAGTTCAAATCGCACGTTTCACCCACAGTCAGATGATTGACACTGGTGCGAGAAGCGGTCGCAATCATGCCAGTTTATGATCTGTGTCTAACTGATCGCATAGTTTTCGGTTAAAATGTCAAAATGGTCGCATATCATTTGAAAACATTTAAAAAGTATTGCAATATCATTACTATTATTATTTTGTCAGCTTTATCACGGGATTATGATGAATAGGTCTATTCACGTTTTAACCAAGAGGGAAATACGCTTCATCCCGGGTGTCCTGAGACACAGTGCTCTTCTGTAAGTTGTACTGTATCATATTATCATATAGCCTACCTTCTGACATTCATATTTCGTTCTGTAACTGGAAAAGAAGTGAAGTTCAGCTCATGTGTAGCCTACATGATCCGCATGATGAGTTTGAATTTTGTCAAACTCATGACAAACATCACTGTTTGAATTTTGATACAAATTTAACAGGAAATGGTGTTATGACAAAATCAGTTTATTTATATCTCAGTCATGCCCCCATCTTTCTGCAAAATGCTTACTGTTTACTTTAACTGTAAAAAAGGGAGTCTTTGATTCATCTTTTGAAAGCATGAAATAAATGAAAAGAAGGCAATATTATTTATTTTCTTTTACAGTTAAATTATTATTATTTATGTAATCAGGGAGTTTTTTTTTTTTAAATGTCGCAAAAGCACTTGACTACCTCTTTGTACTTCAATTTAAAAAAAAAAAAAAAGTTTTTGTGGTATTTGGCACATTTGTTTTTGCTGTATAGTTTTTAGGGGGTTATTTTTCCTGTAAAGATATCGAGATATATATCGTATATCGAGATATAGCAAAATATATCGAGATATATTTTTTGCTCCATATCGCCCAGCCCTAATATATACATAATTATACAGCACACACACACACATATATGTAAACAAAATTACATGTTGGATATGATTAATTGTTTGACAGCAATAAAAAACAAAAAACAAATTTCTCTACAAAACAAAATAAAAACCTTTTAAAAAAACTAGCTAATTCAAAATCTTAATAAATACTATAAACAATATTAAAATAACACTGAATCAAATGTGACATGCTATAAGACGGATGGAGAATGTGATTTGTGAAAGAAAATGCAATTTCCTCACACAAATCTATTATATTACTTTGGAACAAAAACAAGTCATATGAAATATACTTATGGTTCATTTGTCATTTTTGCTTGACAGTATGAATAATGAACAAATGAGGGCGAGTCAATAGAAATAAATCCTTTTGGGTTGAACTACCGAGTCTACCTTTAAGATGTTTCAGTCTGAAGCGGACAGATCAAGACTGTGAATCAGTTCTCTGAGCTTGGATTCAGTCATTATTAAACAACAACAAACACCAAAAGACATTGAGCTCGGTCCCAGAGACCTCTCAAACTAGCGACCCTCCATATGGTCCGCGCACACAGTCATAAACCTCAAAACATTTCAGACACCTCAGAGTAATCCAGGGCTCATTCCCATTTCTACAACCCCCTTGGAGCAGTTCACAGTCCGAGAAGCATCTGTTGAGTTAGCCCCAAAAAAACTCTCCCAGCCGCCAACAAAGATGGAGGGTGTGCTTTAGGGCCTATTGCCATGCCAACCAGGGCTTTCCAAGGATAAGCTTAGCATCTGGACCGGTCTGTGATCAGTCATAAGCTTATATTGCTCTGAAGCCGACAATTCCCTCTGTTAAACTACCAGAATCGAAGCACAACACCTCATTCACTAAGGAACGGTGTAATTAGACTCAGAGCTAAATAAAGCCACAGCTATTATAAGAACGGGGTGATGAATCACTTTAGAAAATATAGTTTTTTAATCATGGTCATCTATGACAAATGTTTGTATTTGATATAAAGCAAGTGCATCTTTATGGATTCTTGCGTAAATCAATGCCTGGAAGTAATGATAATATGCTATGCTCTCTGTATTTTCATAAACCGTTGCCTCTCAACAATAAGAGGAGCATAGTCTGACATATGCGTGCCCACTCTTGCCTTGCATGTCTTCTAGCTTGCTTCAATTGTCAGAAGAGACAGAACAAAAACCAGTAGCCGTCAGTTTATGACACAATGCAAAGAAAACACGAAAGAGGAGGAGGATGAGAGGGAGCAGAAAAGAAGTACGACTGCCAGTGAAGAGCAGGGTATATGTGCAGCCTTAATGGGAGAGTCAGGGTAGTCAGCCGTGTCACATCAGAAAGAGATGGAGTGCAAGAGATGGAGGCGCAGAAGAGAACTTCACCTATGTTCTGTAAGCTGGAAGAGAGACAGCTGATGGTGAATGACAACTTTTCCGTCGCACAAAGACAAGTGAGCGTCGATGAGCACATGCAACTGTGAGTGAGTATATCAGGATATCATTCATCAAAACAGACACTGACAACTGCAAGTTGGAGCATTAGGACGGAGATGGCATGGTTTTGGCATTTACAGTTAACAAACACTTTTAAAAAGCAACCAATACTGTTTTATATTTGTAATATACTGTGGTAACTACAATGAGGTTCAACAAGTTGTTTGTGCATATGTTTTTGCAGAATGTATTAATCTATAGGTTACACTGTAAAAGATTTCAGGCCTCTCCAACATTTTCTATATTGACTGATCTTATCTAATTTTTTTTAAGTTGGCCAAATTAAATTTCTTTAAATTTATACAATTTAATTCACAGAAATTCAATTTGGCAAACTGAAAAAAATAGATGTGACCAGTCACTAGAACATTTTCAGTTGGAGACCTGATTTTTTTTACAGTGTAATGTGCATTTCTGCATATACTATATATTCAGGTAATGTATACAGTTTCATTAATTACTGTAATACACTATCACTTAAAGGGATAGTTCACCCAAAATTGAAAATTACCTAATTCGTCCTAGGTGTATATGACAGTCTTCTTTCAGAAGAATACAAGTTATATACGAGTTATATAAAAATGTCCTGGCTCTTCCAAGCTTTATAATGGCAGTGAATGGGAGCCCAAAATTTGAAGGAATATGAAAAAGCGTAACCGGCGTGAGTCGGCGTGAACTGCGAGGCGCGTCACACTTTCTTCATATTTCTTTCTATTCAAATTGAATATTTTACTTTATAAAGCTTTAAAAATGAATATTTCACGGGCAAGTAAGCCATTTGGTAATTTTCATTTTTGGTGAACTATCCCTTTAAAGGTTTGGGGTCAGTACAATTTGTTCTTTACTCTATTTGTTAAATAACCCAAAAAAGCATACATTTTTCACAAAAATATTTTTAAATTTTTTTTTATATTAAACTATTTTAAACATTGATAAATGATAAAATGTGAAAACATATTACAATAAAAATAAACTGCTGTTTTAATGTATTTTCAATCATGTAAATGCAACTTTTTTGATCATAAAAACAAATTGTATATTATTATTATTATTATTATTATTATTATTATTATTATTATTATTATTAATAACACAGAACCCAAACTTTTGAATTATACTATACAAAGACTTAATAAAAAAAAAAAAATAGTAGGCCAACATTTATTCATTAGCACTAACACAAATGTATTCATACTGTAAATTGTTTATTATTATATATATGGTATTATGATCACATTATATTTATTGTCATGATAACTAATACATTCAGATTTCAACCTTATTGTAAAGTTTTACCCATGCATTTTATTAGAAGCCATAAAAGTGTCATGTACATTTAAAAATATATAATAATAATACAGTAAAATCATGTGTATCGCTATGTAAATACTGTACTACCAAGATGTAAATCCATGTTGACACCAATGCCAGTAATAGTTCTGGAGGGGAAAATGTCTAATGAAAAGATAAATCGCACTAATGAAATGAACGAGTGTTGTTTTTGTGGCCAATGTGTGGCCATAGACATGCAAAATACATGTTCACATGCAACTACACAATCTCAGAAATGCAAGTGCTGTATTGTCCCCAAACATGATCAGGGACATCCTATAAATTCGACTCGAGTAAGTCTTATTTTGCCTCCTCAGAGAAATAGCCCTGATTTTGTGTCTATGAATCACTGGCAAACAAGTTTCAGAGACAGTGCGTTCAAAAACGGTTGTATCTGCACTGGGGTGGTTAAATACAGCAGCGCAGGCCATTATTTCATGAATCATTATAGCATCATTAACTTGGATTCCTGTTTACGACCCTGTTTCCTAGATAATTCAGCTCTCCGGAGGAGACAGGTACAGGTAATGTCCTATTGGTATCCTTGATATTAGTTTTTGCTATTTTAATGAGTTCTGCGTAGATCACATTTCACATTCCAAGGATATCAATGTATGCCACAATCATTTAAATCAAACATGCCACAAAGTCAGCATTTCATTATGGAGAAAATGCAGATAGAAAATCCACATAGACACATGAATGAATGTCCGGGCCAAAAGTAATCAGCAAATGTCTGTGCGTGTCTGAGCGCGAGTGTGTACATCTGTGACACAATGACTTCTCCTGGTCGTTCTTCCACAGAACATTTAACTATCATTATAAATCGTTTTTTTTGTATGAGGGGATATCATGTGTGATGATACGTTACAGTTCTTTCATCTCTGGTTTCGGGCTGAATACTTGAAGCGAACAACAAAAAGAAAAACTGAACTCGGAGCTGAACTTTTTGGTGTGTTCGTTATCCGTGTTAACAACTCTGTAACATCATATGTTAAAATCTCTAAAGCTTCACTGAGTTGCAGACAAACAGGCATTTGTAGAATCACAGACGCTCGTTATTAATCTTTCTCTCCCCCTCTCTTTTTTTCTCTCATGGCTGGGTAATGGCCCTTGTCCTCTGTTTGATTAGTTCATCTCTCTGGCCTTTAAATAATAATTCACCCAACTCAGGCTTTGGCAAACCTAGTCAAGCTGCATATATATGCATGTAACATGGAATATATATGGGATAGTTCACTGAGAAAAGAAAATTCTGCCATCATTTACTTACCATTCACTCAATAGATGTTGGGCAGAATGCTAGAGCTACTCTTTTCCCATGCATGCAATGAAAGTGAATGGATGACAAGGAACCATCAGGCTCCAAAAATTACAAATAGCACCATACAAGTAGTTCATACAATCTCTTGTGCTTTACTGAAATTAAACATGCACCGACCGATTCAAATCAATAGTTATTTTAATGTTATGGCTGAAAACTGATAAATGAACTAAAAACCTAAGCAAATCTTAAAGGCAAAGCACTCTTCTAAAAGTGGTGCACTAAAAGTGATCGTTCACAAAAAAAAAATTTACTCACCCTGAAGCCTCGCCCCATTGACTTTCATAATATTCTGTAGTGCTGTCAAAAAGATTAAAAAAAAAAAATATGAAATCACATTTTTCTATAATTAGTCACACCATTCAAGTTTTTAATATATTTATGTTATAATACTCTCATTTAATCTCCAAAATAACGTAGAAGCAACAATATTTTACTGAGCTCTATGAATGAAGGCCAGTATTGATACCAATAATGATATCTCTATTACATGGATTTTTTTTTCTCTCTCAATTGTGTCGATTATAGACATTCAGCATTACAGTATAATAGAGAGCTATCGAATCTAACATTTAATAGGCTTTATATATATATATATATATATATATATATATATATATATATATATATAAATATAAATAATAAATATGGGATGCAACAATACAGTTAGTCCACAGTCCAATACATACCTCGGTTTTTAACCACATTTTTTCAGTTCGGTTTTTTTAGTATTCTATTCTTAGGCGACAGGAACAGAAAAGGGTTAAGGAGAAAATGTTTGTATTGCAATACTCTCTTTATTTCACTTAAAAGACTTGAAAACCCTTACTTAAACTTAAACCCTTGTACACATTCCCAGTGTATTGTATAATATAAAATAAATATAAAGATTTCAGCTCAGAAATCTGTACTGTAGCATTTAAGTATGAATTTGAATGAATAAATGTAGGCTAAAATTAAAACTACATATCCTTCAATTATACAACATTGATTAAAAGCAACTGTATTAAAGGTGTTTTTTTAATTATTAAAATCATTTTGGAGGTGAACTGTCCCTTTAAGACTAGCGTTATTACGACCTGCTCGCATCTCATAGACGCACGCAATTTTACTTTCACTTTAGACATAACCGACTGTGTTTAATTGTTAACCTTGTGTGTATTTGACAGTATTAGCGCAGTAAGACCGTCCAGTAATCACGTGTGTTTGACAGACGTTTAGTTCGCGCCCTCAATGCAAAACACTGCATTAGCACGCGAATGAAATGTTTAACCGGCAAGGCTTTACAACGCGGCTAAACACCCCCTAACGTTAGCACATATGATTGGATATTTGCTCATATCAGCGCGTAGACTCACAGGCACACTCAAAAAGAGCCGAAATAAACAGAGAAATATTTCAAACGGAGAGAAATTGAAATAATTAATTAAATGCAAAACCGAAAAAAACTAAATTCACCAGCGCGTATTGAACCGTGAATGCGGTACCGAACTGTTCAATATATATATATATATTAGTGCTGCAACGACGCGTCGACGTCATCGATGACGTCGACTACGGAAATACGTCGACGTTCGTGAAATGCGTCGACGCGTCGTGTCAGACGTTCATCTCGCGTAATGTTGGCTTCTGCTCCTGGTTCTATCACAAAAACCTAGACCGCAAATATCAAAAGTATGGGAATACTTTAAACAGAGGCCAAACAGTGTTTCCCACACATAGACTAATTTGTGGCGGACTGCCACATAATCAATAACGGCCGCCACATTCGTCATTCATTCATTTTTACGCTATTTAAAAGACGCACGCATATTCGTTTAGCTGCATTTCCTTAACTTCTCTCTCCGCCCTTTTGCGCGTCTACACACTCACACACACACGCGTTGCATTCGACCGTAAAACAAGTTTTATTGCATTTTGGCGCATTTAGTATGACATAGCTTTTAAAACCAGAGCAGTTGAATAACAGAGTTGCGACAAGCCTTCATCATGCGGCAGCGCGCGGTCACGGCGCTCATATAATTCTAAACAAACCAGCGCGGTATCAATCAATACAGACCAGTGTTTCCCAACCGGGATCCCGAGCAAAAGTTGCGGGGACGCACTTACACTTCGGTTCATCTCGCATCTGATGACGCATCTTTAATATGGGTTGTAACTTGAAAATAATGCTGTATGTATGTTTCTGTCGATGGATACACGTGCTGACTCCTCAGGTACACTACAGCAACAGCGATAATAAAAGAAAAACGTGGGCAAAACGGTCTCTCTTTGTAAACTTTATAAAACGCATGCGAGTGCTGCTGTACGTCCGAATATGAGCAGTCATTTTCACCGTCATCACCCCCGTGTAACGTTAGCCAGGAGACTCGAATGAGAAGATCTGTCTTTGTGCACTCGTCCCAAAGCGCGCAAATAATGAGTTTCAAATCATGTGCTTAAACGGACAAACTCACAAAAAGTATGTCAAAATGTCATAGCCTACTCTATATGCCTTAAGTGAACTTTATACAGAAAATATGACGACTATCCGTGGGTCTTAAAGGGGCAGTAGCCTTCACTGCTGTCTGTTTAATGTCAAACAAAAGATAAAGACATCACTCACTGCTCCTGACTGAATAGCTTTTGTAAGTTTAATAAGGTTTATTTTTTAATTTTAAACAGTTAAATGTGTGGTTATTTTACTTTTGATTACTTAATTCCATTTCTCTACCTAAAAACTAATGTTAGACCTACCTGAAAATCCTGAAAAGCATTGTTTATTTTATTCTCATCTTTGCTCAATAGTATTTATTTGTGCTGCTGCTTCTATTTAAGTTATCTGTTCTTATTTTCTTTATTTTCATTTGACAGTAGTCCTTTTTCCCCTGAACATAGCAAATACCGAACTGTACTGAAACGTGAACCTAAAACCGTGATACAAAGTGAACTGTGAGCAGTCTGTACTGTTACACCTCTAGCGTAACTTATGCGAGGGGGTGCCATAGAATTTTGAAAAATTTCAAAGGGTAAAAAAATTAATCGTTAGATTAGTCGACTAATCGAAAAAATAATCGTTAGATTAGTCGACAGAAAAAATAATCGTTAGTTGCAGCTCTAATATATATATATATAAACAACATGAAATTTAAGTGAACTTAAAACAATCTTCACATAAAGCCATTGCAATAAATGTCACGTTTAGCTGTGCCTTCAACAGAATATCAGTTCAACACTAAGATTATTTCCTGGAAATACGGTTCAGTTTTTACCTGCCCTGCTAAAATGCACAAAAAAAGTTAACTTTTTTAAACTATGCAAACTGCATCCACTGTTCCCTTAACACTGGATCCTTTGGGAAGCTGAACTGGGCTGCCTTGCCCTGACAACCAAAAAACACACTCTTTTGATGACATTGTTGATTTCTCGAAGTCCTCTGATTCGTGCAGCGCATCCGACGACTTCCCTAAAGCCGAGCAAAGCGCTTTGATGGCCGTGCTGCTTTCGCCCACTCGCTCTGTTTGACGGGAGAAGTGCCCGTACGGCCTTGTTGATGTCACGCAGACCCATACTCTAAAAAAAAAAAAACTTTCCGAAACTTGTGCGAAACCGCACTTTAATTGAATGGAAAAGAGCGGCATGAACATCCTGCCTATATCTCATTTTGTGGTCTGTATTCAGTATTCCTTTACAGCACTGACAATGTTAACACATTCATATGAGGAGGATACGGGATGCATGAATGTAATTACGTGCTATCTGAAAGCCTTGGCGAGCGTTTGGGCATCGGTCTGCCAGGCACTGTACCAGAGAGCAAATGCTGGGCTTGTTGGCATCATATTACATGTGATTCAGTGTCAAAAGAACAACATGGGCTCTCATTTTCCTAATGGAGTGAGGTGCACCTCACATTTTAAAAATGCAAAAATCATAATGCATAATAAATGAAAAAGTGTTTCATCTTTATAGTTAGCTAATTAGGATGCATTACTCAAAGTAATGGAACCACAAATGGAATAATATCTGCTGTTGAAAAATGTATGCAAGAGAAGGTGTGGTTTGATGATAATGTTAGAGTACAACAAACCTTGAAACATCAAGGAAGTGAAGTCTCAGAGAAATCGTCGTGACCCTTTTATATCCCCAGACTTGTGTCACTGCAGACAAAGGAGCTGCTACTCAGGGTGGATCTTTTGAATAACACTGTTCCCAAATCAATTTCAATTTCATCCCCAGCTTGACGAGGTGAGATGCATATCGATCATGTTAGACAAACATGATTCTTTCAGCGCCAGAGACACACACAGAGTTACACACTGCACCATTAAGATACAAATGTCTGTTCTGCAGAGAACTGAGAAAATGATGCTGATATAAATGTAAGACCCTGCCTCAGAGTGACTCGAGGCTCAGCATGCAAGTGTTTGCATGCAGTGCCATCTAATGTTCATTGCTCAGAGTGCAGTTTAAAGATGAAGAAATATCGGGGACTATCATGCCAGTCTGTCTATACATTACAGAAACAAGACATGGAAAAATGAAAAAAATGAAAAAAACAGATCAACACATTTACTTGTTCTGGAGCCCAAATATCTGTAAAGCAGGACATGGCCCAGTGAATGTTAAAGAAATTAAATAAGCATGCACCAATTTTCCATCATCTGTGATTGATAAAAAATGAATATTAAAGGTGAACTATGTAGTATTTTTGCAGTAAAATATCCAAAAATCACTAGGCCGGTGTTATATATTTTGTTCAGTTGAGTACCTACAATATCCCAGAAGTTTCCAACTATTTGTAAATTGTGAGAAAATTGCTATTTTAACCAAGGACAGGGACGTTTCAACATTGCATTTGAGGGAGTCGCCTGTCAATTGCGTCATATCTGCGTTACCCTCGGTTTCGGCTTTTATTTCGCAGGAGCGCTTTACTCTTAGCAGTGTGAACAAGTGAACACACGGAGTAAAGTCATAACATCGTTTTGAACACACTTAAATGTATCTAATATGATAAACAGAGCTACATTACCTCATAATCATAACCGGAAGAGCTGATCAGTGCAGGCGACCGGCGACTGTCTCCCGTCCCGTCATAATAAAAGTCCTGGTATTCGCGAGGCGGGTATTTGTTTAACAATCGCTCCAGCAGCTGTGCTCAGGTCCATAACACTCGGTCCTGCTCTGCTTTAGACTACAGTAACGTTAATAACCGCATGCATGAACGTGATTTCTGCCCGAGTCCTATTTTCCACCGGCTGTGATGAGAAGACCACATCTCCCAAGATGCTGCGCTCACACTTTGCATCATCAAACTACGATTCGTTTAGAATAGGCGCCCTACAGTGGACGGAAAGCTGCATAGTGCACCTTTAATCATATCCTACTTATTCAATAAAATAACTTTGTTGCTAATGTAAACAAATGTTGCTTCTTTTATCGAGGCATTCACTGCAAGTCAGTATTTCACTTTAATGCTAATTAAAAGACTTGAGTCTTGAGTTATTAGTGTGTTATTGAAATGCCTTAATAACAATTTAAAAAGCCACTTATAAGAGTAAAAAAAAATTATTAAGCCATCCTAGGTGTCTTTCAGATAAACACAATCTGAGTTATTTAAAAAAAAAATGTCCTGGCAAATCCAAGCTTAACATGGGAGCGAATTGCAGCCCAAACTTTGAGTCCCAAAAAAGTGCATCCATCCATTATAAAAGTAATCCACACGACTCCAGGGGGTTAATAAAGGCCTTCTGAAGAGAATCGATGGGTTTGTGTGAGAAAAATATCCATATGAAAAACTTTATTAAGTAAAATATCCTCTGCCAGAACGCCTTCCGTATTCAAAGAAAGTGCAACGTCTCTCACTGTTCAAAACGCTTATACTACATCTGACTTTTAGGGCTGTGAGATATTGAAGAAAAGTGTGATATTTTGTTAAATAATGTGATATTCGATATGCGATACGATATTGCTTTAAGTGTGTAAAATCTATTTAAAAAAAATATTTTTTTTTTTTATAAAAACGGAGAATGATACCATTTATGTGTGTCACTTTTCCTCTGGGAAAAGAAAGGATCGCTACAACTTCTGAAAGTATCCAGCAGTGTTTCAGCAAAAATTTGTCACATATCTTTGACTTGGTAATATAGTTATATCAACCTAAAACTTAACATCAAGAATATCCAGGTAAACAAATACACCTGAGGGGTGGACGACCTAAAACGTACACTTTTCACAATGTTTAAGTAGCCTATTAAAATCATTCAGATATTACGTGCTATTGCGATATGCATATCGCATTATGTAGCCGACATTTGCGATATTTTAATATATTGTGCAGCCCTACTTCACCCTTCGTGCCAGTTATGCCTTTTTTCGTAAGTTGAATACAGAAGGCGATTCACATCAGAAGGCCTTTATTAATGGGCATAATTTCAAGTTTATGCCATTACATTTTTTAAAAAGTTGCTGGGGTGTGATCTCACCTAAACCATAACCTTTTAACCTAAAAAAAAAACAACAAATTGTAGTGTTCTTTGAATTCTAAGAATTCTGTTTGATGATTATATTTTAACAAATATAAATTAAATAATATAATTTAAAGAAATATTCTCTCATTTGTGCATAATGTCTTTACTGTCAACTTCAAGCAACTGTGTGATTGATTCACAAACAGCACCTTATGCATAAGCATGATTGCATTTATCCAAAGAACCACAAGGTGGAACCTTGCTCCTGCTGAAAAGTTCAAGTTTGCTTGTCGTGCTTATTTCATTTTGAAAATCATTAATTAGATTAGATTGTTTAGTTCTACGTTAGTACCTGACAGTTTTGGTTCTAAACCTTAACTGAGAATATAAAAAAAAAAAATATATATATATATATATATATATATATATATATATATATATATATATATATATATATATATATATATATATATATATATATAAAAAAACTAGAAAAGAATTAAGAGATATATCCTCCTGATAAATTTGTCAAACTTAAGTAATATTTGAAAGAAAAAAACGACTAACATGTTTCGGGGCTTTCTAAGAAGCATGGTTTATTCATGCCACAAATTCTCTCATTAAACTTTCCTGTTCCTTTTTTTTTTTTTTTACTGGAGCACTCAAAGTGGAGCACTCAAGTTTAACACATTAACTTGAGTATTTATTTTCCACTTTATCGCCATCTCTGTTCGAAATATGCAATTGCAGTTATTCGCGGTGAATTGTGCGAAGGAATTCGATGTTTTGAGGAGAATGTACAGCTGTCAGTCACCGCGCCGGTTGTTCAGAATCACAGTTTGTTCTGACCAACTAAGGGGGAAAAGCATTGCAATAAATCGCGATGATTAAAACTAACGATCACATATCAAGTCAAACCGTGCAAATCATACTTGTTAGCGTTACATTTAATGTGTATTGGGGCTACCTGTAGTTCAGTTTCCGTTTCTGAGCAGTCTAATTTCTAATTGTCATATGCCAACAAATCAATGTGATACGGAGGTGAACTTCTCCCCCTCATAGCTAGCACAATACTTATAACAAACAGCAAAACGAGAGAGACGCAATATAGAAAACTTAATAACTCTATGAATTAAGCGAGCAAGTGTGCTTCTGTTATATAATTTAACCTTAATGTCTTACCTGTCCAGCAGAAAAACACGAGTTCATGCCACCTTTCAAAAGCCCTTTTATCCTTGTTTTCGCATGGGCCCGGCTGAAGTCTCTTTTTTTCTGTAACCACTCCAAAAGTCAGAAGTATTTTGCCTTTTTACAATGGGTGAATCTCCAGTTGTCACGGGTGATTGTCGTTTGAACCTTTCTGGATCCGCCATCAGATTGTTAAGTTTAATTATATCAAGTGCTGCGAGAAAAGGCTATTAATCCTCACACGCGATAGCCTACTAGCCAGGACGCCATGTGTACAGATGTGACGTAATGACGCAAAGATGCGTTTGAATTTCCCGCGGAAATCCACCAGTAACACCCCAATTAAAAACATTATTAGCTTACAACAAGCTTACCGTTGTAAATCGAGTTAAGTTAACCAGATAGTTTTGATCACTGGGTCTTTATGCACATGACCAAAACATTATTTTGGATCATTTTTAACCCAAAAGGTCACGGACTGCAGCTTGAAATGAATAGAAGCAACTATTATGATTTAGTTTTAACATAACTTGAAATGATCAAACCAGTTTTTCCTTTCATGCAACATAGCAGACCCATGGTAGGAATTCTGTCATTTTGAAAGAAATACTGTGTAATGGTTACTGATGGACTGCATACATTTCCAATTTTATAATACGCCTATTCTGTGACACAAAATAAAACAAAATTTGTTCCTTGTCATTAATTTTATTTTAATTTTTTTCCTTTTGGTATATTTAGTTTTTTGTAAGTTATTATTGTGTTTGTTTGGTTTACCAGATCCACAGGTAAAATGTCTGAATGATAACCTGAAGGTTGTTATACACTAAATCCACTAAAGCCTTGAGGAAGACACGTAATCCCAGATTTCACTCTTGTTCATAGAATGAACCCAAACCTCTTAACAGAGATATGTGCAACAGCAGTATGTGGACTGAGCACATTCTGCTGGTGGTTTAATGACAGTAAAATGACAGCAAGAAATGCCCTTCAGACTTGACTTTGAAGTAAAATGACTGCTTAATTATGTTCTGCATGTTGATTATTGTTTTGTGTTCTTGCAATTGTGATGAAGGACCATCCTTAAGCTTCCACCGAACACAATAATGAATAAGTAGAAACCTGACAATTCTTGTTTTACTATTTAGAGTGCAGGATGTTTTGGTTCCAGAAATAACCTGACTTCTGGACAATTTTTTTTTGGCGAAATGCAGCAAAACAATAAAAATAAAATAAAAAACATTTTCTTAATGTAATGGACAGCGTTTCTCAAAACGTCTTAAGTGTCTTATGCTTACAATGCTTTTGTGAAACATGGCTTGTCAAGAATATTAGTTATTTACAGTAAATGACATGCATTTTTATGTTTGGAACACAAGATATGGCCTAAATCAGGTTTACTTATTATTGGCTCATGAATGAAAACAGATTTTGAATTGACTTGTAAATCTCCAAAAACACACAAAAATCAGTTTGCTTGTTGTTACAACATTTTATTTTGAATAGTCCATCCCATATGAGTAAAGAGACTAGTATGCCTTTATTCAAATGAAATCAGTTCTACAATGTCTGCAAATTAGTATTTTTTAACATAAGGAGATTTAATAACATACAGTAAAGTCAGTATGTTCACCAAAAAGAGATTACAACAAAACATCAATCAAAAAGAGATTACAGGGAGAATCCCTAAAATGATTCTTAGTGGAATTATTCTAAAAGGATATGAAGACTCTCGTCATAGAAATGAGTAAAATCATCAGAGAAGCACACAGACTTGGAGCCCTGGACACCTGCACTTGGTTTGGGAGCTGCTCACCTATGAAGAGTCAGTGTAAAGTATATAGCGTGATTTGTGAGCAATTCAAACATGAACTATGTCAGATAGCATGAACAACTGAAATTCGTCTTTTTAAATCCATAGATCACCTTTGTTATGTTCAGACCACATCAATGGACCTATTGATATGTAAGTACTGTCATGGATAACCGCAGATCTGCCCTCTCTCACAACACCTTGTTCAGAGTCACAGAGCTAAAATTAACAAACAAAGAACATTCAGGCATTCTTCCTCATCTTCTTCATCAGCAAACAAAAACAATCCATTATGTCCGTTATGTATGTGAACTCCTGCTAATTAAAGGCCCACTAAAGTGTCTTGAAAAGAGCAGCATTATTTAGTATTTTGACGTAATTTCCACTGAAACAGGAAGACAGGACAGGACATATCTGCCCAATCTCCCGGCAATTCATACATATTTTAGGAGGTGGCTAATTTGTACGACCTCGCTCATATGAATCTGTTCTCTTTTTTTTTTTTTTTTTTTTTGCTAAAGCGCACGTTTTTAACGAGTTGCCAAATTCGTATATGTACAAATGACCTCCCTCTAACCCCGCCCCTAAACCTACCCGTCACTGCGGTTTAGACAAAACGTACAAATTCGTACGAGTGAGGTCGTACAAATATAAAATACATACAAATTGGGCGTTAGATAGCATTGGACATCGAACAATTATTAGCGGAAGTGAGAGACTAAGTTTTAAAGGGATACTCCACCGCTTTTTCATATTAAACTATGTTATTCCCTTAACTAAAACAAGCTGATAAATACCTCTCTCATCTCAGTGTGTGCAATCTTAATCTCTCTGACGCGCAGTGATGATCTGATAGTATTTAGCTTAGCCCGCTAAGCCCAGTTCATTCAATATGGTACCAAACAGAGATCAAGTTAGAAGCGACCAAACACCTCCACGTTTTCCCTATTTAAATACAGTTACACGAATAGTTGAACGATCAAGTATGATGACAAAATAAAACGTGGTGCTTTTCTAAGCGGATTAAAAAGGAGAACTATAATGTATGGCGGAATAGCACTTCTGAGAGTACTTCGATTCGGCGCAGTAAAAAGTCCTGGCTGAAACATCCTCCCTCCTCCCTCCCTCAAACAGTAAGGCTAACATATTCATACTAAATGTAATTTTGATTTCATTGGGACTTTAAGGGACTGTACTGGCTGTGCTGTTTTGATTTGTGATCACCAGGCGGCATTGAGAACGCACAAAACCATGATCGACTGGGGGGTATTCCAAAGCAGGTTATGTGACATATCCGGGCATGTTTAAGAGTAAGTGAGCAGATAACCTCAACTTTCGGTTCCAAAAACGGAGGTAACTTTCAGGGTATGAGTAACCATGGCAACTCACTCTCTGAATCTAACCTGCTCCAGAAGTTAACCTGAAACATACTCTGAGTTGGCTGAACTTACTCCCGGACTCGTTTTTGGAAACAGCATACCTTGAGCAAGCAACGTTTGGGTTAATCAACAGAGAGTTCAATATATGACAGGAAATTAACCTTGCTTTTTGGAATACGCCCCTGATGCTCAACTGATGCTTCACAGCATTTATTATGCATACTCTCACATACATATGGCATGTGTGCTGTGTTTCTCTTGAACACACACACACACACACACACACACACACACAATAAAGGCAACTCTATAGCAAGCAGTCTAAAATGTTGGCCATCTTCTGGGCTGGCCAAAACTAATCTGTCAATCAGCATCAAATCAGAAAATACTGTTCCTTTTCAACAACTCCATTTATGAAACATTTTGTTGCAGGATTTGTTAACTCACCACTGGGCAGTGATTGTTTGACAGAAGGCACAGGTGAAGGGTGCAGTGCAGGTAAACCTTTGTGGAGTTTGCAGTCAACATAAACATGCTGAAGGAGAAACGGCTGGATGTGGAAACACCACTCTGCAGAAGCTCCACTTTGACATTTGGACTGGGACACCTGGACATATTGAGAATGATAATGAGCAACACATTTAAAAAAGAAAAGAAAAAAAGTCATTTGATGGGTGCCTTGGTACAATGGATGCACATATGTACCAATAATAGGTATTTGTTCAGTAAGAGTTTTTTTTTTTTTTTTTTTTTTTTTTAAAGCAAAACAGAAAAAAAAATTGGCTGGCCGCACACTGAAGTCTAGGAAAATACTAAATTTATTTTGTCAATTGCATGGTGCAATAAAGTGCAAGTGAGTTAAAAACAGAGGAGCATGAGCAGCTCGGGGCCGCGTAACTATTTAGCATGCCGGATTCTCTGGACGGCCCGGACACGGAAAGGATTGACAGATTGATAGCTCTTTCTCGATTCTGTGGGTGGTGGTGCATGGCCGTTCTTAGTTGGTGAAGCGATTTGTCTGGTCCATTCCGATAACGAACGAGACTCCAGCATGCTAAATAGTTACGCAGCCTCGAGCTCCTCTGTTTTTAACTCACTTGCACTTTGCACTTTATTGCACCATGCAATTGACAAAATAAATTTTGTATTTTCCTAGACTTCAGTCTTTTTTTGTATTCGGTGTGCGGCCAGCCATTTATTCTGTTTTGCTCAAGTTTATCTCATTGGTTCTACGCACCTGAAGGAAAAGAGAATTTTTCCAACTGAGAGTGCAACAACTTTTTTTATTTTTTTTATTTAAAGAAAATCTAAATATTGGTATAGATATGGGACGATATCATTCTGAATAATTGGTATTGGCGGAGAACAAGTTAGTATTGTGCTCTATCTCTACCTACATTTGTGTAAAAAAAAAAAAAATGGAATCAAGCATATTCAAAATGATTGCTGTTGTTGTTGTTGTTGTTAATTTATATGAACCAAATATAAGTTAATGGATTCATTCATAAAGAGTTGCAACTCATTCATCAGGTTTGTGCCTGATGAAGACTGATAAGAAAATCTAAACTTGCACTGTTTTGTTAATAAACTTTATAGAGCTGTATAATTTTAGAGTGTAGATATATATCACTTTTGTCCAAGTGGCAACCTCCCTCCTTTAAGTCAATATGGAAGTGAAAACAGGCTCCAGAAGGGAGCAGAATCTCATTGAGCCCCATGTTAAAAACTTAACAGCAGAAAAAAAGTGTTTACAGCCCGGTACAAATTGTGGCTTTGGTCTATACGGCTAATTTTGCCCTTTGTGACAACTGTGAGGGTTTTATAACTTATTTGTTTACATTATACACTTAAAAAAGGTGGGTTGGATTTACATTATTTAACTGTGTACATCGGTCCCACATAAATCAATTACGTTAAGCAAACATACTATGTTCATGTAACTACAACATCATAGAATGAATACATTTTAAGTGACTCAATTAAGTAGTTTCAAAGTAAATTGTATGACTCCATCATAATTTAGACATTCAAAATCCTGTATATTAATTCACCCACTTCAATTTCTTATACTTTAATGTTACACAACTGAATTATAATACTGCACTAGCTAGTTCGCAAACTTTTAGCTAGCAATAGCACTTAGCACTAAACATCTTAAATGCTAAGCATTAAAAGCTCATTCAGCAAAGCCGTTATAACATTAGTTTAATCAGTTCACAGCCTAAGCAAATGCTCTACTCCTCTCAAAAATGGTAACCCACAATAGTTTAAATTGTTCAAATAATTACAACATAATTGAATATTAAACTCTATTAAACAACCCCTTTCTCATTTTGCAAAAAAATACATTAAAAAAACTCTTTTACATATAAAATAACATTTACTTGCTCTTGATTTAGCCACATACAAAGAATGCTGGGAACTAACAAGTCCCACCCAGTTTCAGTTAATGCAACACAAATAATTTATGTAACAACACAAACGGATTAAGTTTGACTTCGATTTGACTTATATTTAAGTGGATCGAACACAATCAAATCAAGTTTGGACAAAACGTATAGCAATTGTATTGCTTTAGCTCATTTTAATTAAGCAGTAATGTTTCAGTGTATAAAGCATTAAAGTTCTGCATAATTAAGGGCGTGGATTTGAGTGACAGGTGAATAGCCACTTATCCGCTGTCTGTTAGTGATCGCGTCACCTCAGCACCGTCCACGTCCTGCCACTTTGTCCATTTTCTGTTGTCCAGTCGTGATGCCTGATGATGCGCTGCTAAGATGGCAACGGCCAGCTCGTCTTTACGCTTCAAAACTGCTCTTCAGAATCCTATGGGTGACTTCACGGACACTGTCCATCAGTGATGCGCGGGTTGATCCAACACGAGTGGGTGCCTGCGGTCACCTACGGGTACCCGTATATTTGCAATGATATTCGGGTCGCGGTCGATCGGGTCGTTTGAAATAAAGATGACGCAGGACAAAATGCCCGATTTACCTTTTTAATAGGCCATCCTTTTTTAAAAGCATATAGCTTAGTAATGTCCAACATGATCACATGGTAATGCGTATCAATAGTAGCTACGAGTGTGCAATCTCGTGGAATGTATACGCCAAAATGAGTTTTATGATATAAAGTTTTGGGCGTGCATATGATACACAGTTTTTGTCATGCATAGGATACACACTTTATGGCGTGTATATGACACGCTCTTGGGTAGGATTAGGTTGGTGGGGTGGGAGGTTCGTACGTATAATATGCCATAAAGTGCTTTTTTTTTGGGAAAGTCTGGGCAGAGATGCACACTTCGATTAGACTGGATAAACACATGCACATATATCAAAAACACACCATTTGCATACTTTAAGATTAACATTTATTTATTTAAAAATAATAATAAAATAACACAAGGCTTACAAATCATTGATGAGGTCCCAGCGTAGAGAGCAATGAGGATCATTCACAGGAGTAGCCCAACATTTGTCAATCACTGAGGCAAACTGACGGCTGTCAACTCCATCAACACGAGCTTCCACAAAAACACGCTCGTTCAGCTCCACGTTCACACTGCCAGTGAAGGGGCGGGAGAATTCAGCATCCTGAAAGGGAATCATCCGGACCTGATATGTCCCTTGACCAGCAGGAAGGATCCCGTGCACAATGCTGTTGAAATAAACAACACATTTTAAAAGCAACTCAGAGACTTGGTGTTATGCATGCATTTAAAATGAATTAATTCTTAAAAAGTGAGTCCCACCTCTCCAGAGGGTTGATGTTCATGGAGAATGATTGGGAGTACACACAGCTGAAATGGATCCTTAATTTGTTTTCCCTGCTGATGATAGCCTCAGATCCAGAATCCCCCAGAATAAAGTTATCATAGATGAAGTGGGTGCCATTGGCCTGTTGGGGTATAATGTTTGAATATTTGTACTTTAAATGATTGCTAAGAATTATATTTGTTGTATTTCATTCCATTTGAGCATGTATGCAATGATTCCTACCATGAGACTTGTACCACAGATGTGGTCCTTGTTATCAAAATAGAACTCCACTCTGCCATTCCGGACTGTTCCTCTGCAGCTGGGATCATTGAGGTGTAAGATGTCAGGAGGAAAACCAGCCTCAAAGAGCTGACAGCGAGACAGAGACATGAAGCCAGAGCCGCTTTCACAGCTTTCAAAGAAACCTGAGAGAGAAATAAGTCAAGAGAATGTCAGCTATGATCAAAAACAAAACTATAATCAATGATGAATATTGACTGCCTGGCCAAAAGTCGCTGTTTTGTCATGGCAGTGATGTGTTTCTAGTATGTTTTTATGTTTTACAACAATTCATCTAGCCCTAATTTATGAAGTGTGTAGCTTTTCATTTCTTAAACAACTGTAGGAAGACACATCATGGCCATATTCCAGGATGACAATGTCAGGAAGACACATTTGTATGGAAACATCATTTCCGTTAAGAGGTGCATACATTTTGGTCAACATCTTGTATTGCCAATGCAAGAGTCTAGCACTCTGTCAAGTGTCATCCAGCACACCCCACATATTTGTAATACATTTAAGTTTTGGACTTAGAGGTGCCAATTCATGCGTGAAAATGATTCTTCATGCTCCCTCACAAGTTCTTTCACAGTTTGAGCCTGATGAATCTTGACATTGTCATCCTGGAATATAGCCATGATGTGTCTTCCTGCATGGCTGTTTAAGAAATGAAAATCTACACACTCCATCAATTAGGGTCAGAAGAACTGTTGCCAGAAACACATAATCACTGCAATAACGATCCAATCATTGACTCTTAAGCATTTGCTGATTTAAATCCAAACAGCGACTTTTTTTTTGGCTGAGTGGTGTATATTTTTAATTAGTCCAACCAAAGTCATGCTGAGATCTGTGACGGTTGTCCTTGCAGAAACAGCCGTAAACACCATTTTCCTCTTCGCAGCGTTCATCCTCAGTGCAGTTTAGCTCAGAACAGCGGTTTCCTTCACATAAGAGGAGAACCAACTGATTAATGACAAAATCTGGGTTTAAGCTTGACCTCATTTAGCCATTATTTGTACAATCACTTGAGTAATGAAGTACGTTTTTTTTGGGGTTTAAGGTTTGGGATAGAGGGCTGCATTGGGATTGAGTCCCGCGGGACCCAACGCAAATCTCGCGGGAGCGGGTGGTTTGAATTTTGCTGCGGGCGGGATTGGGCGGCTAAAAAAACACCGCGGGATAGGCAGGTTACCTAGCGCCATGATAGAGATGTCGATAGATGATGTAGAAAAGAACCTCAGGTATTTACAGCACAAAAGCTAAGCAAGGAAAGTCTGACATTTGGAGAAGTTTCTCAATTGTTTGTGATAAAGATGGAAAGGAGCTGGACTTTGTTCATTGTGACAAATGTGCAAAAATACTCATCTACAATGGGCACAAATACGGCACGTCTGGTTTGAGGCGACACATGCTCTGTTCTCCCCGGTCAAAGTTTTCATGTAGCCCAGTTAATCATATTATGTTTTTTTTTTCTATTTCTATGTGCAAAGTTTTTGATAAAAACGAAATTATATTTGAATGTATTGTGTGTTTTGTCTTTTTTTATTTTAATGTTTTACATGCAGGCGAGAAACGGAACAAACAACCCCAATGAATCTCTTTAATAATATCAATACAAATACGTGTTTTTTTCCCTGCGAGACGGGAGAAGACACAAAATCAATGCATCTCTATTATTGTGCCGGAATAAATTCTCAGAGTTTTGCGGGAGCGGGCGGTAATGGTCAAAATTTCTTCGGGAGCGGGATGAAGAAAACAGCCCCGCGCAGGGCTCTAGATTGGGACATCTGATATTAGGAAACTCTTTTCTCTTTACAGTGATACAGAATAAGTAGCTTAACATTTAATATAACTCTATCTGTGCTATATCTCAATCTATCTGTGCAATATAGTGGCATAAACTCTAGACTCTTATTAAAATACTTTACCACTGCTTTCTGTGACTGGGATTGCCTCTGTTGTTGTGTATATTGTTGTAAGGTTTGTGACTTCTAAAATGGGAAAAATGTATACATTAAATGTCAATCATTCTTAGTTATAAATAAGGTCCCACTTTATAATTAGGTGTCCTTAACTGCTTGCATCAACAACAAAAAAACATGTACATTACTTATTGTGTTCATACTGCATTGCAAAACACTTTTGCTGATATTGAGGTGGAATGAGGATAAAGTTAGGGACAGATGTTGAGGTATGGGTAAGTTTAAGCGATTAGGTAAGGGAAATGTCAACAATGTAATTACATGCAGGTCTTTATTTTAATGTATGTAGCCTACAATGTAAAAACATGCATGAACACAGTAAGTGGATTGTGTCAAATGAGTAATTTAAATGTTAATACAGCAGTTAAGGCCACCTAATATAAAGTGGGTCCATAAATAAATATAAACATGTTTACCTGCACAATAAGCAGCACAGTATGTTGGCTTAAGTAACTCATACACATAATAATTTCCTGGACAAGCTTTGACTTGAATGGGATGAAAGGTGTAACCACAGCAGTCATTCACTGTGGACCCACAGACCTTCCGGGTGACCACTTCATCTTCTAGTTGTGGGTGAGGGCCGGTGAGCCACATTGGGTGATATGTACCACACATGCCATAACCAACACATGACTCTGGCATCTGAGCACTCTGACCATTGTAGAAGAGCCTGTACCAGCCATTCCAGCTGACATCACTATCACATATGGAATCGCGGTAAACACCAGTCGAAGTTTTATTTGCTCTCCACGGCTCATCCAGACTGTTATAACTGTAGCAGGGGTCAACACTCGGTGGACTGGCGACAGCAGCTGTTTAAGAAAATTAAAGAGAGAACTTATATATATATATATAGCTTTACCAAGTATTTAATGCACTTATTTCTTGCGCGTACATTAAGTGTCTCCATAATTTTAAATGTAATGTTACACTTCATAAACCACAATAACTATTGGTCAAAATTTATTTATATAATATGTTACCTTTTATATTTCACCGTTTTATAAATTGTGGTGATTTTTTAAATATTTTGTCTTTACAATAACCTATAATAGAGTTTTTACATTGGCATGTTCCCATTTTGACACCCTACCTAAAGTTTTATGAACTGTTGAATGAATTAGTAAATTCATTATTCTTATGAAGTCTGTAAATGCAATCTTTAGCAAAGCTCGTAATTTAATTTGTGAGCAAGTAAAAGACACAGGAGAATGGCTGTAGCTGCACAATATGCGGAGACTGGGATCATTCGATTCAGTCTTACCAGTTTGTAGACATGGTAATTTCCAGCTTTGACTTTGATTGGGTCTGATCTGTAGGAACTGCACTGGTCATAATAAGAGCCATAGACATCATGTAACAGCTCGGATCGTTAATGTCACGTGATTTCAGCAGTTTGACACGCGATCCAAATCATGAATCAATCTAAAAACGTTTTCGTTCTTCCCTTTGAAGTAAACATTTGGAAATAGCCTACCTTTGCAGTGAACATCAGCCATTCATGCACTTGATAGCAACAGTTAAAATGACACTTATGATAGTTCAGAGTATATTTGAGAGGCTGTGAGATCATAGTTTGTATCAATCCCTTTTCTTTGCAGAATACATTGACAGTACAGAATAGCTCTTTTGCCATTATCCTGAATGCTGTATAAGGATTCATTATTTTAAGTGTCAGCGGAAGAGAGGTTCTCGGGAGTGCGCATAACCGTCACATCCTTTGGATTTCCCAGCGAAACCAGCCAGAGTCCTTCACATAAAAATCAGTCGACATGCTTTCATATTCAGCCTAGTTGGGGAAAGTATCTTTTTTTAAACTTGTTACAAGCTGTTCAAACATTGGCAAAACAACAGATGATTAAAGGCACATTGTGTAAGTTCAACAATCATATTATATACATTTGAGTATGTTGATATTTTTAATGCTACTCTTTGCATTTGCTCGGTGGCTGCTACAAGATACTTTTGCATCTTGCAGTATCTTGATCAATATTAGATTTTAATATATATTGAATGTTGGCAAAAGCTCTCTCTGATTATGCAATGGTAGCCACTTGACAAAACAGTGTATTGTCAAATGGCTACGAGAGCATTTGACATAGTTGTCCTCATTTGACTGACATGTTTCGAACAACGTTGTATTATTACGTCGGTTGTTGTACATATCGCAACAGTTTGGAAAGGTAATGTCCAGTGTGTGGTGCTAAAATAAATGTTCTACTATGTTTGAAACTAACATTACACCTACAAAAAAAACACCAGGAGCCTCCCAGACCCACAGCCCGTGTTGCAATCACCGGTCGGTCGGTCAATCAGTCGATGGGAGAGGATCCCCTAAACCTAACCAATAGTGTTAACAAAAGAATACATGAGATAAAAAGCATTTGCTGAAGCTTGCTTGTTCAAGTGTTTGAGTGCTTTTATTGTGGACATGTCTTTCAATGGACTTGAGTGCTCTGTATCACAAATCCAGTGCTCTTCTAGGGGAGCTACTGAACTTCACTATCTGTGTCACAAAAGCCATATGGAGCTGGCGTGAAGTGCAAGGAACCACGCAAAAATAAGTCTTCAATCTATTATCTGTTGTTTGAAAAGGAGTAAAAGTTTTCCCGCCTGTTTATTTCCGCTGGAAACTGCAGTGATTTATATTTAGGTACTGAATGTTTTTTATTTTGAGTTTTGCAAAAATGTCGATAGAGGAGTGTTTTTACTTTAATGACCCTGGGTTTTATGTGGCAACAGAGCCTCTAGTGCTGGGAGAAATGTAAAACATGGAGTGGACCACAGTGTACTGGAGCTTACAGAGACTTCCACCATCAGCTCTGTTTTCTGTTCAGAAAAGCTTTTAACTGTTATGTGTTGGTTGATTGTTTGTACCATTCTATATTTTTCTTTTTATTTCCTTTTCCATTGTTGCACTTTGAGAACTCTGTGTTGTCACATGTCACACCTGCGCAGTATGAAGGAATGTGAACTGATTCATCAGGTCTGACAAGTTTATAGACTCAATAATCTCCTGCAGAGGCCTTGATTTGGATGGGGTGGATGTAAATTCATCACACTGACCCCCTGGATGATATTCTAAGGTGTCACGAGTCACCACCCCATTGTGGATGAGAACCATTGAGATACAGTCCATTATTACCAATACCACATCCTCCGACAGTCACACACATCTGAGCACTTTCTCCATTCAAATACAGCTGATACCAGCCGTTCCATTCAACAGAAGTGTCATCATTACGGTTGCCTTGATCACCACGTATGTCTCTCCATACATTATCCAGTACTGTATATTCAAAGCATGGATCAGTGCGCAAAGAGAATAGTGTCAAAAGGTGAGAGGAACACTAACAAACTGTAATTGCTTTTCTGAACTGATATTTGGTTTGTTTTGCCAACGAATAAATGACTGATGACTGAATTTTTTTTCAATATTGTATCTCGACTCAGACAAGAAGGTTGAGTACCTTAGATGCCTCAATACAACTGACAGATTTTGTTGATTTGGGTGCTAAGTGCATTAAATGTATTGCAGATTTAAACATCCATATGAATGATTGTTTAAAACTTACTGCAAAAATGGTTTTAGGTTACTTTTGGAGCTTTTTGTCAGTCCTGGTCTAGAAGTACTAGTGAATCTTTTTTTATTTTTTTATAATATATTTTAAAGGATAGAAAGAGGAAGAATTTAAGGTTTGTAGTTTATGATGAAGCAAACCCAAAGTAGAAGCGTGATTAGCCCATCGATCCTTTCAATTGTTAAATACAAAAGATCCCAGTCAGTTCTCTTGAATTTTGTCAGACATTCGAAAATGCTTTATAGATAAAAAACGTACCATTATTCAGCAGTAGTAATGTCACGCACAATGAGATTAGAAACCTCATTGTTGCAGACTGCGGGTAAAGACGGCAAACTTATCTGTAAAAAAAAAAAAAAAAAAAAAATTATAGCTATTTTATTATATATAACAGGATCATTTATAATTTAGAATAAATAGCTACATCACTTTCATTATTTAATAACAGGGCTCGCCGGAAAAAATCAATAAACCGCAGTATTTAAGACAAAAAAGGAAAAAATTGTGTAAAAAAATTGTTGTATAATAATATATATTAAAAGCACTGACGGAAAGAGTGTAGAGCAGAGACAGATGAGATTAACTGTAGCCTACCTGAGCTAAAAAATGTGGCTGCAGAAATTGTCTCTTCCACAGTTCAAGCAGAATACAGTGATGCTAAACAGCAGGTTTCAGATTATTAAAATTCATAAATGGTAGGCGGACCCAAGTTATTTCTAAGTACTTCAAACCAGTTTTTTTTTATTATAGCCTACAGTTGTGTGAGGAGATCTATATAGTATGTCTGTAGGCTAATGATGTGCGCTGCAGTTTTGACAAATTCTTCAGTCTATAACTGATTTACTTGTTCAACCTTTTTGTCAGGGTTCGTTTAAGGGGTGATTGATTATGATTTCATTTAAGATTTAGTTAGTGTGTATTGTTGCTGTTTGAGCATAAACAACATCTGTAAAGTTACGACGTCCAAAGATCAATGCAAAGGGAGATATTTTATTTGAAAGAAATTGATTTTTAAGGACTACAACAAACGGCTAGTAGGGACAACACAAGCTTCCTGAAATTTGCATAAACCATGCCCCCGGGATTGGAACACGCAACAAAAGGGGTGAGATTATCATGACAGAATATGCTAATCAATGATTTGAAGATATTTAACTCCACATCGGCTAAATAAATTCATCAACTAACCATTCAGGGGCATTGTTGCATTCTATGGCTGAATCCGAAATCGCCTCATCATCATCAAATAGGGCAATATATGAGGGGACAGCTATTTGTAGTAGTGTCCGTAGTGGACATGTTCGAGTGCACTCATTTCAATCCCACATATTGCAGCAATAACAGAAGATGTATGTTTTGGCTGTGCGATTTCACGCACTTATTTTCATTCACTCCTTCAGTTAATGGACTAAAGTGGGGAATAATGATTGAGGGTTCAGGGGGCGATTTCAGATTCACCCTAAATGTCACTTATTCTCGAGTCTCTCCATCATATATATATACAGTATTGTTCAAAATAATAGCAGTACAATGTGACTAACCAGAATAATCAAGGTTTTTCGTATATTTTTTTAATGCTACGTGGCAAACAAGTTACCAGTAGGTTCAGTAGATTCTCAGAAAACAAATGAGACCCAGCATTCATGATATGCACGCTCTTAAGGCTGTGCAATTGGGCAATTAGTTGAATTAGTTGAAAGGGGTGTGTTCAAAAAAATAGCAGTGTGGCATTCAATCACTGAGGTCATCAATTTTGTGAAGAAACAGGTGTGAATCAGGTGGCCCCTATTTAAGGATGAAGCCAACACTTGTTGAACATGCATTTGAAAGCTGAGGAAAATGGGTCGTTCAAGACATTGTTCAGAAGAACAGCGTACTTTGATTAAAAAGTTGATTAGAGAGGGGAAAACCTATAAAGAGGTGCAAAAAATGATAGGCTGTTCAGCTAAAATGATCTCCAATGCCTTAAAATGGAGAGCAAAACCAGAGAGACGTGGAAGAAAACGGAAGACAACCATCAAAATGGATAGAAGAATAACCAGAATGGCAAAGGCTCAGCCAATGATCACCTCCAGGATGATCAAAGACAGTCTGGAGTTACCTGTAAGTACTGTGACAGTTAGAAGACGTCTGTGTGAAGCTAATCTATTTTCAAGAATCCCCCGCAAAGTCCCTCTGTTAAAAAAAAAGGCATGTGCAGAAGAGGTTACAATTTGCCAAAGAACACATCAACTGGCCTAAAGAGAAATGGAGGAACATTTTGTGGACTGATGAGAGTAAAATTGTTCTTTTTGGGTCCAAGGGCTACAGGCAGTTTGTGAGACGACCCCCAAACTCTGAATTCAAGCCACAGTACACAGTGAAGACAGTGAAGCATGGAGGTGCAAGCATCATGATATGGGCATGTTTCTCCTACTATGGTGTTGGGCCTATTTATCGCATACCAGGGATCATGGATCAGTTTGCATATGTTAAAATACTTGAAGAGGTCATGTTGCCCTATGCTGAAGAGGACATGCCCTTGAAACGGTTGTTTCAACAAGACAATGACCCAAAACACACTAGTAAACGGGCAAAGTCTTGGTTCCAAACCAACAAAATTAATGTTATGGAGTGGCCAGCCCAATCTCCAGACCTTAATCCAATTGAGAACTTGTGGGGTGATATCAAAAATGCTGTTTCTGAAGCAAAACCAAGAAATGTGAATGAATTGTGGAATGTTGTTAAAGAATCATGGAGTGGAATAACAGCTGAGAGGTGCCACAAGTTGGTTGACTCCATGCCACACAGATGTCAAGCAGTTTTAAAAAACTGTGGTCATACAACTAAATATTAGTTTAGTGATTCACAGGATTGCTAAATCCCAGAAAAAAAAATGTTTGTACAAAATAGTTTTGAGTTTGTACAGTCAAAGGTAGACACTGCTATTTTTTTGAACACACCCCTTTCAACTAATTCAACTAATTGCCCAATTGCACAGCCTTAAGAGCGTTCATATCATGAATGCTGGATCTCATTTGTTACTGAACCTACTGGTAACTTGTTTGCCACGTAGCAATAAAAAATATACTAAAAACCTTGATTATTCTGGTTAGTCACATTGTACTGCTATTATTTTGAACAAGACTGTATGTATATATATATATATATATATATATATATATATATATATATATATATATATATATATATATATATATATATATATATATATATATATACACATCCCAAATACTATACTTTTACATATTGTCCCATTATTGAAAAACTGTTGCTTTAATTACCTTGAACAAAACTGAAAATCATTATGAATGCCTTATCTCGTCATATCTATACAGATTAGTCGCAGGTTAGTCACAACGAGTGAGAAACATGGAGCAGTTAAATCTCCAACCTCTGGTGAAACATCATTATCATTTAAAAAAGCAAACCAAACAATGTTCTTTAGCAAAATGATTATTAAGGATTATTAAGCAATCTGCAAAAGTTACAGTGTACCTTTAATGAGTGTGCAAAATGATGAAATCTTTATGCTGCATGAATTAAAAATGTATCAGTTTGATGGATTCTTATGTAGCCTAATGTTTTTCAATAAAAGTACAAATAAGAAATCTGTGGTGAAATCACATTTGCATACGTAAAGAATGAAGAGAAACCAGTCAAAGTTGATTACAGAAACAATATGCAAGAAAATAACAACATGTTTGTTATGTATGACTGCTGTCGGAAAAAAATGCTGCAAAACAATGTTTAAAACGTCTGTGCAAATATTCTGTTGACATGACTGGTTGAGCGAATTAAAAACGAGGATTCCAAACATGTCAAATGTACACACACAAACACACAGTTGTATGACGCTGCTTTATGATGATTTTTATACTGTACAAACTGTATTCTATCCCCTTACACTAACCCTACCCTTAGACTTATTCATCACACATCACTTTCTGCATTTTCATTATCTGTTTTCGTCATGGGGAGCAAAAATGTAAGTTTGTCCTCATAACCTATGGGTTTACCAGGACCCCACGCACACACACACGGTTTGATATCTTTGTGGGGACTCCTCATAATGGTTTATGTATTAGATTCCCCTATACTAACCCTACCCATCACTTTCTGCATTTTTAAAACAAAAACTCTGTGTGTGATTTATAGGTTTGTTTCCTCACATGGACTTCAATTTAGGTCGCCACAGTGACATGAGGGCCCAGGTGGAAATGAGGTTGAACTACAATGCTCTTGCTCATTTGACGTTCAGATATACATAATTATTTTATAATAATAAATAAATTATGAACTATAATAATACATTTTTTATTATTGTTTTATAAGTCACCTTTGTTACTGTCAGACCACATCAATGGACCCATGGGTATGGAAGCGCTGTCATGGAAGTCCACAGATCTGCCCTCTCTATGGTGGTGTTCAGTCACAGTACTAAAATACAGATGAAAAGACAACCATGTTGTGTCAACCAAGGGATCAAGGTTTTGCCTGTTAGCATGGCCCTGTAAGGCCCCCTGCTGGGAGATGTTGTAACTACTGTACACAATTGCCATTTTTATCCATTGACAACCACTCAAAAGTACAGTACGTGTGTTGCAGTGTTTTCAGTTTTCCCGTTTTCACAGTCTTACAGATTCATAAGATTTTACTTATGGACATGAATATAGTTGTTAGTATTTGTCAAGTTTCTTTAGAGACTGTAGGTTGAGGATAGGCCAGGATACATTTGGACTGTTGCTTTATTTAACTGAAAGAAATCAGAGTTACATTTGTGGTTTTATAATTACATTTTAGTTACAAAAAATGTTTCAGATCATTGTAAAATCCAACAATTGTTCTAATTAACCTTTTAGTTAACTTTACTTATTAATGTCTTATTTGTAAAAATCTAGTAATCTGTACTATTCACAAACTTTACATTGTTTACTGAGAAATCCCAAGTCAAGATTAATTCATTGGTTTGAGCGCCATTTCATCAAGCTGAGGCAGGGCAATTCTTAAGCAATATAGATATTGAACGCTTAAAATAAAAGAAACCAGACACGTCTACTGTATTTGCAAAATTGAAAAAGAAACGAGATGGAATAAGCATGTCTCTCATCACAAATGCTGCCACGCAACATTTTGCATAACGGCGGAAGAGCTTAGTCATAAATGATTGTGACTGGTCTAGCAAGATTTTTTTATTAATATTTCTAAGAACACGAGAGAGAGAGAGAATAAGAGTGAGAGATTCCCAAAATCTCTTTTGCTCAAAGAAAAAAAAAAAAAAAAAAATCGTACCATGGCGTTTGTAAAGTAATACTTATAAGAGTCGTATTTTTATCTGAAGTATTCAATAAAGATTTTCTAAGAAAATTACTATATTTATTAGAAAAACTGCATTTTTTTTGTACAGAGCAAAATAAAGAGAGATAAAACACCTCTTACCTTCTAACAGTGAGGTCCCAGTGGAGAGAGTAATGAGGATCATCCACAGGTATAGCGCAAAATGTCAAATCAACCGACAGCTGTCAAATTCATCAACACAAACTTCCACAAAATCCTTCAGCTTCATCTTCACACTAGGTTTGAGAATTCAGTATGTTAGGGAATCATCCTGATCCTGACATGCCTTGACCTGGAGGGTTCATGCACATATGGATAAGTTGATTTTTATGAATTTCTCAAGTTTTATTGCATCCAAATTTAAGCAATATACATTTGGTGTGGGGCTGAATTTGGGGGAATTTCATCTATTTGCAGGGATAGTATTTGGGTGTGAGGGTACACCAAAACAAAAAAACAATGTTTGCATTGCAGCAAAAGAAATGTTTAGTATGCAGGTCATCTGAGTTTTGTTTTTGATTCTGTGGAAATAAAAGTGCAAATGAATGGGTTGTGTCATAACTCATGCCACTGAGCAGGGCTGGACTGGTAATCTGGCATACCGGGCATTTGCCCGGTGGGCCGACGCACTTTTGGGGCCGGTATAGTGTTTTTTTACCACTGACAACATGCAGCGACAGCAGCCCATTGGTTTGTTTTCTAAATTGACAAGCCGAAGCGAGAGAGACCTCCCCTCCATATTAGGCGCTTTTTTCTATTTATTTTTTTATTATTTGAGCACATTGAACTGCAAAAGGCGAATATCCACACAGCACAGCCGCTGACGAACGTACGCTGCGTTTAAATACTGCTCTATGAACGGCACTTTGACTTATTTTGTTTTATACAATCGTGTGATATGGAAACATTACAGTTCTGTGGTGAATCAGCTGAAAACAGCCGCGATCATACGTAGCCTATTCATGACGAGGTAAAGTGGAAAACGGCGATACACACAAACGTTTCACTTCAGAACAACCACAACTTACTCTGCAGCTACTAACAGCGAAGAAATATGGTGTTTAGGAAGAAACATTTATTAAAAATGTTGCTATATTACATAAATTAATATTGCAGAATATAAATCACTTTTATAGAGGCTGTTTTCGTATTTTCTACAGGTGTTTACATTTTTTTTAAACTTACAAATAAGTTTATTATATACGTTTTATATAGTTTTGGAAACAATATAGCCATATAATGAGGAGCAAGGTTTGTACAGTATGTTTTTTACCCTGTGACTACCATGATCTTACATTTAAATGAAACTGGTCTACAGTTAAACTAGTCTATAAAACAGCTTTAAGTTTAGATCCCATAAATAAAGGACAAAGCTTTTTTTTTCCTCTTTAAAAGTTTTATTAACTTGTTTTAATAGATTTAATGAAATGTAATAGCCTCATGAAAGATAGATATCAGTGTCTTACTTAAATGATGTGTTAACTCTTGAAAAATATGATTGTTCAACCCAAAAATGTGATCATTTACTCACCCTAATGTCATTCCAAACCTAAATGAATTTATTTCTGTGTAGCATAAAATAAAATAATTTGAGTGTTTTTTTGTTCATACAATATTCAATGGTAGCCTAACCAAAATGGCTTGGTTGCCAACATTCTTCAAAACATCTTATTTTATGTTTCCCAGAAGTCATGCAGGTTTGGAACGACACGAGAGTGAGTAAATGATGACAGCATTTAAAAGCAGTAAATGTACTTTACTGCATCCTAGCTCAAAATCATCAGTGCTGTACTGCTAAGTGCATTTCTGTGTGACCAAAAAAGCAATATTAAGTTTATCTGCATTTGCAGCAAATTCGATAATATCTATCATTATTTGTCCTAGTTTTATTTATATACGCCAATTTAAGACCCCAACACCAGCAAAAACATTCACGGGGAACTCATGGACCGGATGTGCTGGGTATGCCAGAGCCGAATTTTAGCCCCAGTCCAGCCTTGCCACTGAGCGCAAGCACGTACAACACCTAAAAACAATACAGAATGCAAAATTTACAGCGCTCCTGGGGACTTCTAAATACCCTGTCAAGTCACCTTTATTTATATAGTGCTTTGATACAGATTGTTTCAAAGGAGCTTTATAGGAAAATTGATAGGAAAATTATGCATTTTGGCTATTGTTCTGCTGAATTCACTTTAGTGTTGAAAAATTCAAAGATCTGAAGCATGTCTGCTTGCCTAGAAATCTAGATGCACCCTAGCAGCAGCAAATCTAATCTGCCGCGAGTGTTGTCTAGCAACTCCCAATAGACTTCTGAGCTGGAAAAACCAAACTCTGGTCTTGTTAATCACATCGTGTATAGAGTCGGTGGGCGGGGCTTAACATAATGACAGCAGAGATGTGTGCTACTTGTAAACACAAAAGCTTTGACAGCGACTCTGGAAGATTTGGAGTTAAGCTTTTCTCTGAGAAAAGAACGGCACTGAAGTCATTCTTAAGAAGGGAAGATGTGTTCGGAGTTTTGCCGACCGGATACGGCAAAAGTTTAATCTAGCGCCACTTTCACTGCACTAGCCTATCGCGTGCAGAGGAGTTTGAAAGACAACCATTTATCCCGGCCCTCAGATTAAGCCCTGTCAACAATCGCTCCAGTGGCCTTGCTCAGCTCCGTAACACTCAGTCGTGCTCTGCTTCATACTACAGCAACGTTAATAATCCCATTCATGAACATGATTTCTGCCCGAGTCCTATCCTGACTGGTTTTCCGCCGCCTGTGAGGTGAAGACCACATGTCCCAAGATTCTGAGCTCAAACTTGGCGTCATCAAACAACGGCTTTGTTTTCAATAGGCGCCCTCTTGCAGATGGAAAAGTTACATAGTGCACCTTTAAAGTTAAAGTAAGGAGAAACAGCATCAGCAGCTGTGAAGTTTTACCCTATTTATTTCAAACCTCATGATACTTTTTGTGGAACAAAGGGTGAATAATTCATTGGAGTGTTAACCATCTCAGTGGGGGAAAACATTTGAAAAACAAGCTTAAATAAAATAATCAATGCACTTCATCTTATACACTCTAGTGAAATATATGCAACTTATTCACATTCCAAAAATTAACATCCTGAATACAATTTATTTTTAAACAATTGTTGCATACAAATGGCAGAAAATGGGCACTAGGGGAAGAGAGTGTAAAGCGTTCTAAAAGATTATATTATTTGTGGCTACATTGTACTGCAAGACACATTTGAGATCACAAGAGAGACAACATTAAAATTGCAGTTTGCAATGACACTGTCTACATAATGCATTAAATACTCACACAAACAAGTATTCATATATTGCACTTTGGAGGAAATAAAGGTCTTGGCTAAATAGATGTTACATAGTGTTAAATATAACCTTTACATACCATCACAGTCCAGCAAAGACTAAACTGTGTAAAGACTGTAAATCAGTGTTAAATGTTATACATTACTGACATGGGCTATATTTGTGCAAAAATTCAGATCATCCCTTAAAAATCTGTCTTATAATTATCCCAAAAAATCTGATTCAATCATATATATTTTTGTTCATTTAAAAACGTTGTGGTACTTTAGATGCTACAGAAGTTGCATTGTCTCTAAAAAATAGACAATACAAGACAACAAGATTTGATTTGCTGTAAAATCAAACTTAGGAAGATGAGGCCAAACAAATAAAATGCATATAGTCCGCAAAACATGCCAAACTGGCATTGATTACAATTTTTGAGGACCGCTCCACACAACACTATATACAACCCTTCACATTCAACTAGGGTTAAATGTCCAGAAAATTAACAAGTACCTATTTCCAACAGAGTATAAGCCGAAAACTTAACTATCTACAACAGATTTGCTCAGGAGTAACCATGAAACATCTAGCTAACGCCTGTCAGAAGTTCTACCAACAAGAGAACCAGCACTTGGGGCAGAGATCTTTATGCCAAAAACATACGGTTCTGCATCACATACGCAAGGAGCTGGATAAGGACAAATCTACTGGACAAAGTATTATTAGAAACTCACCAGATATATGCACAAAGTGTAAACGGACGTTCACAGAGTTCTGAAATTAAAACACTTTCAGGTGAGAGTAGAATACATTGGTGTATCAGCTTCAATACTGTAACCAACATGAAGAGAGAGAGAGATAGAGAGAGAGAGAGAAAGGAGAATGGCAGAACAACTTTAATTGGTAATACTTCACAATAATCCCCTATTAGATAACATTAGTTAATGCATGCTTGATCATAAATCATTAAATTAATTAAACCTAAAATGTAAAAAACAACAACAAAAAAACCCCATCAAGAATAAAAAAATATATTATGAAAATAAGATAAATGCTGTAAAAGTATATTTTATTCCGTATAGCTATTGCATGAATGTATATAGAACCTTATTTTAAAGTATTACCCATTAAGAGTGAAAAAATAAAATGATATTCCTTTAGATATTTTTGTAAATGATTAATTTGTGAAAGGTACAGTATTCTTAAATGCTGTCCTTTGCAATACAGAGAAATTCATTTAGAGATGATCACCTCTCGTTTTTGTGTTTATACAACCAAAAAAAAAAAAAACCTCTTAAATAACCAACTTAAAATGAGCCCAAGCTGAATGCCAACGTCCCATTCTGGTGCCCAAAATCTTCCACAATTGAAGGTTCACCACAAAACGTCAGCAAAAAGTTCCACTGTACATTCAATGCTCACTGTTCAATAAGCATTAGTAAAAAAAAAAAAAAAAAAAAAACACTCAGTAGTATGCAACTAATCTGGAGTGCTACATGGTTTGGTACGGATTGTGAGGAAGCCGCTGATTTTTAAATGTTTAAACTGCTCCTAAAGCAAGGCCACCTGACGACGGGACGGAAAAGGGATGACGGCGAGAAGCTCTTCATTGTCTTGATTTCAACCCACTCGCTGTGAGTGCTTAGCCCTGTTTTTCTTTGGAGAGCTCTGTGTGAAAGCCTGAAACACGTGCTGGTGTTTGAGAAAGGAGTCTGGGAGATCTCCTGGGTGCAGCAGAGACAGAAGAGGCTTCATGCACCTGCAGGGCCGCTCCGCCCTAAAAAGGGTTACAAGAATCGAGAGCAGCCCACTACATGCTGGTAAATCTCAGTGTTAATGCTGCCTATGTTTGCACACAGCCGTAATACGATTCTCCCGTCTGAAAACTCACCTTACAACAGTACGCATAGATAATAAAGTTATATAGCTGTACACACACAGACGCAAGTTTATATCCCATGCTACAGACACCAAAAAGCACTGTATTGGCGTCGATGTGAGTGAGACTTTGGTACCGCTTCGATAATGTGGAACCCGCTCCATGCAACTATTTTCCCAGTGACTGACGATGTGTATATGCACACAACAGAATGTGAGCTTGATGCACAACAAGTGAAAAGAAGGTGTAAGAAGTTACAGAGTGAGACTTTAAAAAATAAAATATCTTGATAAAAAAAACAAACAACAACGACGACAACAAAAAGAACCGCCAAGTCTAGCTCGGCATCTACAGCTGACACTCAAGTCGTGTGTCAGACAATATCTGAGCAAGTGCCAGTACCAGAGCCAAAGCAAGCATCACAGCCCCCCCCCACACACACACACGTTTGTGTGCAACTGGCCACTGGAGTCTCCACACTCTATTGTCCTGTGAGTCCTGTTAGTGTATGGCTCTTTAAGGCAAAGGACGGCACATGCGGAGAGAGAGACAGAGAGAAAAGGGCACACCACTTCAGGGAAGGCAGGATAGGATCGGCTCATAGCTGGTGCACTATGCTGTCAGCGTGATTGATGGATATTGGGCCATCCTGTCTTAGTCTCTGCCATTGAAATGTTGTGCTAAGCGATCCAACCTCTTCTTCCTCATTCTCCTGCTCTTTAGCAAACTCCATGAAAACCTGCAAAACAGGTAAATGCTTTTAAAGAAATGCAATTACCTATGATCTGTAGACAGAGATCTAATTTTTATTAGAAAACAAGGCAGAGATAGACTGGGTAAACCCAGCCTGATTTGCCGGAGATTTGATTTTGCCCGGCAACTCAGTCTGGAAACCCGTACATTCATTTCTACTGCTTCGATTAAACTTTTGAGGGAACCACTCAGACCGGCTTATCCACATGGCGTGCTAATGGTGGGTTTAACACAATGACAGATAGAGAAACGATGGGTCGTTGCCCATTGATCAGGCCTGTTGTGGTCTGATTATTTGAAGGACTATCCAATTGCGTAGGCACACCCGTAATTCTCAGGACGGCGGTCTAATCGTGCTGGTAGAATCCGTGAAGTTGACAATTTCCTCGCCACTCAGGATTGGTCACTTGTCTGTTACCTGGCTACGTGCTCAATTTGGGCGACGTAAACACAAATTGATAATAAAATTAAGAAATATCTGATCATCCTTCATAATGCAGTCATTTACATCTCATAGTATCAGTAAAGCGTTACCTTACCAAGGCAATGACTGATGCTTTTGTATTACATTCCAAAGAGTGGCAGTTATCAGCCCCACAATGCAAAACGAAACCAGAACCGTATCAGCTGGCCCGGATCACCACCAAATGGATCGGTTACGCAATCCGAACTGTTCGGTCCCATGTTGAAAAAGTGGCTATTGACTAATATCTTATCTTGATTTCAATGATTTCAATACCCTTGATAGTAAATACTTGATGAACGTAAATTATTTAAAAGCAATTTCAATACCCTGCATATAAATGAAAGCGGCTCTCAAGACACCCGCAAACTATATACAATAAACCCCACCCCATCTTGTGTAATACCGATGCAGTTGCAAGTTTATTTACTGGTGTGAAAATGTCCTCACTGTGACATCCTTACACTGGTAGTTTTTATTTTTTTGAAGCATAAGTCATAACTAAATATTTGTTTGTTCAAATAAATATTTTTAAAGGACATCCAATAGTGACATACTTGTTCAAGGGTTGACTGGGAGAAGTTGTACTCTTCAAAGTTAAAGTTCTGTTTAGCTGTGAAGACAAAGATGAATGATCAAAATAGTATTTTTAACTCTTCACAAAAACTCTGTGGTTGTTATGGGGTTCATTTCTCACCACTTTCCAACTGGGCAAATGACTTGGCTAGTGACTTCACATCTTCCATTGGGATTTTATACACCATCAGAGTGGCAAAACTGCAAAGATCCATGAAATGTTAAATCAAAACCCCTTCTACCGGTAACTTCCAGATGTTTTTTGACTTTTATGTCAAACATTTGCAGTTTAGTGCTTCACTATGATTCAGTTTGTCCCAATTAATTTATGAAGACGCGTCTCACCTCTCCTGACGAGCAGCATGGGGAAATATCTTCAGTATTTCTTTATGCAATAGCGCTACCTGCCGGAGACCTGTGAGCTCCTCCCTGAGATTAATCTCTAAGCTGTAGCCTCTTCCAAACTTCCCCTTCAGGTGCTGAATTGAGCCAATACACCTGCAGGGAGTGACATAAAATATTACATGCTTTCTTTTCTGTACTTGCTCGTTCCAAATTCTCAATATGTATTTTTTCAATTGACACCGTTATCTGTCCCAGCCTCTCACCTCAGCTGACCAGAAACCATGATGGCCACACGGTCACACACAGCCTCTGCCTCTTCCATGTAGTGGGTGGTCAAAAGGGCCCCTCGCTGTTTGTTTTTAAAGGCAGCACGGATTGCCCTCCTATTGGAATGAGCCACTGATATGTTAATTTTTGCGTCCCTCCATATCTACACATTTATTAAATGACTATATGGACCGTAGTATGCACTACACAAAAACTGTAAACAAAAGCCATGGACATTTAATGTAGTGTAGTAAATTTTTACCACATGCGCTGTTTCGATTTGGGATCCATCCCTGTTGATGGTTCGTCCAACAGAACTATCTGAGGATTTCCCAGCATGCTTAGTGCAAAGCACAACTAGCATGGAGAAAAAAAAGAAGAACAAAAAGTACATAAAGTACATGACAAAGTATGCTTTTATATTATCAATACTGATTTATATGCATTTTTGACTTGCCTTCCTCTTTAGTCCTGCAGACAAGTGTTTTGCCTGTTTGTAAAGATGATCCTTTAGCTCTAGAGCACTCACAACACTGAAAAGACAAACACTATTTAAAAATTGAAAATTGCTGTGGTGGCCATACTATATAATGTGATGGACAAGAGGTCATATTGATAGGCAGTGAGAATTGACCCGACAAAGGCCTGTGAATTGAGAACATTTTCCATCCATAAATGACTCTTAAGGGGGTTACAAAAGTGCATTTATATATAATTAATATTATTATTACTAATAGAGCAAACTATATAAAGTATATACCAAGCTAAAGCTAAATGTTTGAAGCCAGTTAAAAATCTATTTTTTTTTAGCAAAATGATCAACGGTTACAGTAAAGGCATATATAATATATAATAATATCAAAATATTTTATATTTCATGTTCATTTGAACTTTCTATTCATTAAAGGAGGGGGTAATGATTCAGCTTCGCCATTACAGGATTTAATTATATTTTAAATATATTAATATAGTGTAACTCAAATGTTACTTTAAATTAATTTTTAATCAAAATAAATGCAGCCTTGCCCTTGTGGAACATAAGCAACTTCTTTCAAAAACCTTAACAAGCCTTAGAATAGTAGCTTAAGTGTAAAATACTTTTTTTTTTTTCTTAAGAAGATTTTTTTGTACCGCTTGATGATGTTTGGGATATCATGTTGACGTATCCCCTTGATGGCAGCATAGATCTCCAGGTGCTCTTGTAGAGTGATTCTAGGCCACAGAGGGTTCCCCTGAGGACAGTACCCTACATGCTCCAAGGGGTTCTCCACTGGCTGGAAATCTGTGCCATAATCTCCCATCAGAATCTAAAAACCAGTATCACACTATAGTCAGAAAACACCAAACAAGCTTTATATGTTCAAAACTCAAAACCAGGGAAAACTCTACAAAAATGTTTTTTTTGCACAAACCTGTCCAGCAGTGGGTTCAGTGTCTCCAGACAGCATGTGCATGATAGTGCTCTTTCCTGCTCCATTTGGTCCCAGCAGACCCAAAACCTCACCTGAAAACAGGTCATTTTTCATTAACATCTGCTTGCACTTTCTAACATAATTCACCGTACAGCAAACAGAGGAAAATTCTACCTTTGCGAACACAAAAGGAGACGTTCTTAGTGGCCACTTTCCTTTTCTTGGTGAGCGAGAAGCCCTCCCTCTTGCCTTTGTACTGTTTCCTGAGGTTACTCACTACAACCACTGGTTTCTGTAAAGAAATTACTCCATATTAAGTGTAGTTAGGTGACCATGTGATTTGTGATGAGATTTATTGAAGAGTGGGGTGTACCTCCTCACAGCACTGACAGCTCAATGCCTCCTTCACGCGAGCTTTCTCCATCTGAACATCCTCATCTTCACTCATGTTTTCCTCTGGGTTCCGCTGAGCTTTGCCCTTTGCTTGGGAGGAAATCCTTTAAAACAAAGAGTTCAGAGATCAAGCTCCTATTCTTAGTGATCTGGGTAGAGCTGCACCAGCCATTCATTAGGTCTTAAGGGGGTCATATAATGGTAGATGCTCTTTTACAAGCTGATTGTATGGAAATGCGTGTTGGCAGTGCCTGTACACAACAATCCTATAAATGATAAAAATCCATCAAGTGTTTTTTTTTTATCTCCTTATGTTTTCTCCTTTCTCAAATCGAGCTGTTCGACCGTGTGAGGTCACACGGTTGGACGCCCCTTCACGACTGTTGATTGACAGCAGCATTTCACCTCAGACCCGCCCTGAGCGAGCTCAAGCTGTCGTCGTCATAGTCCTCCATTGTTGATACGCTGGAGCAGTATGCCGTCTAATCGATTGTTGTGTTCTGTTCTTGGGTGTAATAATGAACACAGCAATCATTTTGATGTTCCTCAATCCGTTGAAGACGCAGTGGCTGAGTTTTGTTTTCGTCAATGCTTTTATGTTTGCGCGAAATTAGAACCATTTCTACCCAGACCACTTTATAACCGAAGGTGAGTAACTTATAAAGCAGGTTTTGCTAAGAAGCTGCTCCTGGCTAAAGGATTCAGATCTGTACCAGCTCTTTGTGTTCCTGCTGCCCCTCCAGAAGTGAGTGTAATTTGAAATGCTTCACGATAAATGCGGCTAAAGTGGGTAAGATTAACTACGGCATGCTTTCTATGCATGACGTTCTTGATATAATTTAGAATCCCACGTTTTTAACGAACAACAGGTTATGGTTATTGTGTTATTACAAACTGTGTATTCTGGTTTTAAAGTGGACGTGGTAACACTAACGTTACACTAAGCTTAATTATGTAGATGGTTTATAATGGTGTCTGTCACTGTCAAAAAAATGTGTTGTTGTAACAGTTATTACAATGCATAGATAATGTTACGTCAGTGGCGTAGCGTCTGGGCATGCAGGGTATGCACGTGCAAATGGGCCCGGGCCAATAGGGGGCCCGTGGCCGCCCATGGGGAATTTTTAATTAAAAAGAGGGAATTTATTTTTAATTCATGGCCACAATAAAAATATATGTGTATATCTATGTTGTGTAGTAATTTCTTGTTTCTCCGTGATGTCTAATTTCTCCGTGATTTCTTGTGTGCGTTTATTTTTTGCACCCCGCGGCTGCCGTAGAACTGATACTCACTCCGTCATTTTTATATGACGCTGCATCGCCGCGCCAAATTAAAAAAAGAAAACAGTATATGAGGTTGCTAGACTTGAACATTAAAGGATGGACAACTACAAACACAAAAGTGGTGCTTTAAAGAGAAAAGAGAGGATGGAGAAGTTAGTCACGACACAAAAACTACCAAAAATTGACAGTTTTTTGCGCCGACCTAGTGCGAATGAGCGCGATGTCGATGGTGAGGGAGAAGTTTTGTCAGCTAATATTAGCAGTTGCACGTCTTTGGATGAGAACAATAATGGAACTGCTGACAGCTTGACGAGCGAAAAAGCAGTTGCAGACGAGCCAAAAGCTGGATATTCGGCGGGAAATTTGTCAGCGGGTTACCCAACGGATAAAGGAAACTATCCAGACACACTAACAGATGGGCAAGTAAAGCATTTTATTGTGTCGCAAGGTTCATGCAAACCCCCCGGTCCCTTTCCTCGAGATCCACTGCAAGGAGATAGATGCTTTTCGACGAGTTTTTACTCAACCACAACAAAAGCTGGTATTCAGCTACCGAGATCGTGGCTGTGTTACTCGCCAAAGCTTGACGCTGCATATTGTGAACCATGCTGGTTATTTGCAGACCGCAGTCACAAAAGCTACAACATGGCATGGACACAAGGAATAAGAACATGGCAGACCCTGTCAAATAAAATTTCCAAGCATGAGAGCGCAGAGTACCATGTAGCAGCTTGCAGTGTTTATGATCAGTGGCGTCTGCATGGCACTATCGACGAGGTGTCAGAACAGCAAATCCGTCAACAAGTTAATTTTTGGAGGCAGGTTCTAGACCGGATCATTAATGTCACTTTAACTCTGGCATCAAACAACCTTGCATTTCGGGGACACTTCGAAGACACTGAAAGTGTCAACAAAGGCAATTTTCTTTCCATAATTGACCTACTGGCCAAGTATGATCCATATTTGAAGGAGCTGCTCAGTCGCCCTGCTGGTTCAGTGAAGTATCTCAGCCCAGAAATCCAAAATGAACTGATTGGTGTTCTCTCTGAGTCTGTCCAGAAAGAAATTACTAGTGAAATTAAGGCCGCGCCGTTTTTCTCAGTGATCATGGATACGACTCAAGATGTATCTAAAGTGGATCAGATGAGTCAAATCTTTCGGTATGTAACCATAGAGAGAGATAGCCAGGGTGCTGCAATGGCAGTGAAAATCAACGAGTCTTTTCTGGGATTCCAGCAAATGCCTGACTCGTCCGCTGCCACAATAGCCAATGAAATTGTACGTTTGGTTGAGGAAAAAGGTCTCGATATTTCAAAATGCCGTGGCCAAGGATTTGATGGGGCTGCGAACATGAGTGGCATATACACGGGAGTTCAGGCAAGGATACAGGAGAGACAACCAAATGCCACATATGTACACTGTGCTGCCCATAACTTAAATCTGGTCCTCAATGATTCCGTTAAGTCAGTAACAGAGCTGACTAAGTTTTACAACACCATGGAAAAATTGTACGTTTTTTTTGCACACAGTATAAAGAGGTGGAATGTATTGGCAGAGATCACTGAGAAACCCACTCCGGGCATCACGCTGAAAAAACTGTGCGCTACTAGGTGGGCATCGCGCAATGATGCCGTGTCTGCAATCAGATACAGATATGTTGACGTGTTGAAGGCCCTGACCAAAATTTCACTCACCAGCAAAAAGACAGATGAGCGCACCGAGTCCATGGCTTTGATAAAGCAGATGGAAAGATTTGACTTTGTTTTTATTATAGTTCTTCAAAGTGAAGTCTTGGAGCAGATCAGTGTCATTTCAAAAATGTTACAGGCGAAGGATGCTGATCTTCTTAAAACTACAGAATTACTTGACACTGCCATCGCGGAGTTGAAAAGGTTCAGGGAAAATTTCGAGGAGGCAAAAGCAACCGCACAATTCATGGCTGAGAAGTGGGGAGTGAAACAAACCTTTCAAAAGGAAAGAATTAGAAGGGCAAAGTGCCATTTCGATGAGCTCTGTCAGGATGAGCGTTTGGCTGATGCTGAAAGTTACTTTAAGGTAAATGTTTTTAACGCTTGCCTAGACATCATAATTTCCCAGCTGAGTCTGCGATTTTCGGCTTTGCGATCAGTTGCCGCTTTGTTCAGAGTGATCCAGCCACACATACTTGCAACGGAGGAGAAGAACGCAATATATGAAGGGGCACAGAGGTTAGTAAAGAGATACAACAAAGACTTGTCTCCAGCCCTTCCACAACAATTGATCGCATTCCGTGCGGCCTTTAAAAGACAAATCTCTGGGATGAAAACAGTTCAAGATCTGGCCAGTTTTTTGATGGTTGAGAACAACTCTATCACATCTAGCTTCAGTGACTTATGCACTGTTTTAGTTCTCTTTCTTACAATCCCAGTTACTGTTGCTTCGGCGGAGCGCTCATTTTCAAAACTGAAACTAATAAAAAATTATTTGCGGAGCACCATGTCGCAAAACAGACTCTCGGGACTGGCGATTCTTTCCATCGAGAATGCACGAAGCCGTGAATTAAACACCAATGACATCGTGGGTGAATTTGCCGAAAGAAAGGCCCGGAGAATGCAACTAAAATGAGTGAGTTTTTATGATTTTACATTTTGGGCCGCCGTGCCATCAGTAGGCTATAGTTCATTTATTATTGACATTGGCTGAGCTTTTTTATTATTATTTGTTTTATTCTGTTCTGGTTGTGAAAAATGGTTGGGTAGAGTGTGTTTTTACGGTGAGATTTTTTCCCCACTCATTTATGTCGTAATAACGAAATATGTTTTATTTGTATTTATTAATTATACAGTATTTTCTTAATAGAATGAACATCTATTCATTTATTTTCGGTGTACTTTGGGGGCGGGGTTAGGGGGGCCCGTTCAATTTATTTTGCATATGGGCCCGGGAGTGACTTGCTACGCCACTGTGTTACGTATCACTGACAAAACGACATTAACAGAAAAAGTTTTTATTGGCATTAGTTGTAACATCAATCTGTCAATTAACTACATCAGTAAACACCATGGACTGACTTCTAAATTATAACTACAAAAAAAAACTAACAATGTCTAAAACTGATAACAAGCTAAAAAAACCCAGAAGTGTTCACCCCCAAAAAACGAGGGTTTAAAGACATAAAAGTGAATGAGACAGAGCACAACACATGAGACTACACTGAGAACCACATCCACTGGAGGGGAAATTGATCAGCAACAGGAAATAAAATAAAACTGACATTTGGATATTTGACCAAATGTTTACTGCACACATAGGCATACTCTTAGACTTAGAGTCCACACCTTATAAAAACATAGTTATGTGTTTTTTAGTTTGTTTGCTGCACCTCGTCACATATCAGCTTTTTTTGTTCTGTTTTTTGTAATAAGTCCGAAATGACAAGGAGGCAGCCTCAGGCAACACAAAGTCAATAGAGAGCATCGGATTGCATAGAGTTTAAAATTTTGGGGTTAGTAAGATTTTCACTTCAGAAACATTTATTTGTAAAAGCAACAATAATATTGTGAAGCATTACAATTTAATATTTGGCTGTTTTATATTTGAATGTATTTTAAAATGCATTTATTAAATTCACAAGGAATAAATTACGTCAGTATTTGTACTTGTTATATTACAGATGTAATATACAAGTAATACATCTACATATTGCATCATGTCTTGCCTGATTCATAAATATTCTTTAGAGCTCATAGATGTTATTCTAATCACCACTACTGATTGAAGGCTTTGGTAAAAAAAAAAAAAAAAAAAAAAATACTTAGACATTTAGTTTATGAAGTCAAACCTGCAGAGTTGGTCATTTTTCATGGTCTTCCCCCCATATCTGATCTCCAGCCATCTCAGGGTGAAGAGCAGCAGGATACACTGAATATACGGCTATGGAAACCACAACAAAGATTAATAGCGTAAAAGACAACAGTAAAACAGACTGAGAAAGTAAAATTATATTTAACTTACAGACACAACAGAAATGAAGAGGTTCTTCCACAGGAAATCATCATCATGAGGGGACTGAAGGAAAGTGACCTAGGGAAAAAAATAGACATTTCAACATATATTCAACATATACCAAACTCTAAAAACTAAATAGTCCTGTGAGCAGTAAAGTGTTACCATGGTAATGCAGTTAAGGCAGCCCATAAGAGGGTAGAGTGGATTGAAGAAACACAATGCATTGTGAAGGAGGCGAGCGATAGCAGCATTTTCATTCACAAGAGCCAGCTGGACTATGGACGCAGAAACCACACACAACTATGGATGAAAAAAAAAGAAGAGCTTTAATACCCTCCTAGTGTAATGTAAAATATAACTGTCCACAATCCTGGAACAATGACTTTCCATGACTTTTGAACTTAAAATTATTAAAATATGAATATTTCACTACAGGAATTTTTCAGTTAAATAACGTCAAGTAAAAAAAAAAATCAATTTCACAATGGCCTGATATTTCAAGGTTTTCCATATGAATATGAAATTATTATTACTTACCATCATTGAGAGCACTGAGAAGAAGTCCCTATTGCTCTGGACTCTGACAAACATGAATGACACGCAGTATGTAAAGAGAATCATGGCTGGAGAGAAGCCAATCAGACACAGAGCCTAAAAATGCAGAAAAGAGAGTCGTCGTGTCGGAGTCATTGTGTGCTCTGTTTTTTTAAGCTTAAACAAACTTTTTATTACAGAAGGTCTAGTGGCAGCCAATTGCTGTAAGCTGAAGCGTTTTCTTACCACAGACATGACATTATGGGAGGTCAGCAGGTTTGTAGAATGAAAGGCAAACAGGGTGCTGGTCATACAGGTTAAGATGAGATAATAGAAAGGGACATCAATAGCTGCTTGACCACACCAGTACGCCGAAGGAACAAGACCCGAAATCCTCAGTGTCGAGCGGCACTTCAACTGACACAAATATAGTAAAGAGAGCGGTTGCATTCAATGTAAAAACACTTATAACAACTCTGATAAAATTGAGCTTTTGCAGCACCCTCAAATTATCACGGTGATTATGGTTAAGGGGTCAGTATGTACATGTCTGTAATTTTTTATCAATTTAAATGCACCATTGCTCAATAAATGTAAAACGCTGACCCCAAACTTTGAAATAAAAAAGCCAAACTATCAGTATATGAAGTTACAACCTACATATGTACCTCTCTGTCTCTTGTGTGGTCCATTGCAAAGTAGGCTGGCATCCCAGCAGCCAGCATCCCAAGAATAACAGACTCAATGTAAACCAGGGCGTAGGACGTCTTATCTGGGATTTGCTAAAATAAAGACAGAATACATCTATAGACACTTGCAAGAGACCACAGTACTGTATATGCAGTGACTTCAGAGTATTAATGCACTGCACTTACATAGTCAAAAGGTTTAGTCCATGTTCTAATGAGTCCAGTGCTGTTAAAGCCTCTGAGGAGGGCGTTACTGAGCACATTGACAGCCATGGGCAAGGAGTGCACGGTGGTACTGTTAAACGCTAATATATAGGTAAAATCCTGGAATTCACATAAAGAGTAACAGCGAAAGAAGACAGGAAGAGGAACATTTTGAACAAACAGCATTTAAGTTATTTCTCAGCAGAAAATCATTGTGTAAAAAAAATATGCATAAATCAAATTATGGAGTGTAAAGTGTAAAGTGGAGTGTAAAGAGGTTAAAGAATCGTACTGGTAAAAAAAGTTATCTTGCTTACCTTTCCAGATCTTGTCACATTGATGGCAGCACTGACAGGTGCAGCAGACATGTAGTCTGGTTCTCTCATCATTTCCACTTTAATGTTCTGAGACTCCAGATTGTGGATGAACCCTGACAGGTCAGAATCTACCACAAACACATATTTCATATTAACCAAGTCAATTCAGCATCAAATCAATTTGAACAATGACTTCAAATATCCTCAACAAGCTTTATTTTTATGAGGTGTTACTGACCGGTGGAGTTTTGCACAAGCAGGCTGGTGGTGTATTTACGAGGAGCCTCGTTGCGGTGCAGCAGGTATATAGGTGAAAACAGTCTTTCAGGAGAATGAATCTGAATGTTTCCTGTGGCCACGGATAGAATCAGCATTGCAGACAAGAAAACCAGGAAGAGCGTCAAACTGAGCAAAAGAGAAGACAAGTGACAAGTCAAGTTATTTGTATAGTGCTTTGTGAAATGCAGATCGTTTCAAAAGCACCTTTACAGTGATCAACAGGAAAATAATGAAAATAGTTATGGCCATGTATAACATCTGAGTCATATGAATAAGATACTTTAACAGTTAATTTGTAGTCTTTATATGTCCCCATCAATTGTAATTGTATGGGTTTGAATATGGTCTAGGGTCATGTTCCATATAAATAAATACCAAACAAAAGTTTGGGCTCAAAGATCTTTTAATGTTTTTAAAACAAATATTTTATGTTAACCACAGTGACCCATAATATTGTAATTACACAGTGATATTTAATTGAAATATAATTAATTATTACTACCAATTAAGTGTATTTCATTTTAAGATATTATAAAATGAATATATTTCTGTGATGGCAAGGCTGAATTTCAGCAGCCATTACTCGCTATTCAGCGTCATAGGATCACAGCATTTATAAAAAAAATAAAAAACATTTTTAAAAACAAATATTATATATATATATATATATATATATATATATATATATATTTTACACACACACACACACACACACACACACACACACACACACACACACACACACTTCTCAGTGCTATATAAAAATAAATTGAAACATTGCTGTATGGCCACAAGTGTATAAACTGAAATTTAAACTAAACAGGCTTTATTTATACACTCAGAAATACAAGAGCGTGCAGTAAATAACTGTGTACTACTAAAATGCAAACATGATCAACTAGTTCGTTAGCATTCGCTCACTTGTAAATAACAGGTTTTCTCTCTCTCTGCAGGTTGAGCATGTGCAGCCAGGCCACCGTGCTAAACTGCTGCCTCCAGAGGGCATGACCGGTTACAGCATCCTGCCTGCTGTCTGAAAACGTCAGCAGCCTCTGGTCCGTGTCATCCAGAGAGCATGTGTCTCCCTCTTCTTCCACCTTATCCTGGTTAAACACACTGTAGTCTTCCAGTGAAGGAACACACAGACAGAGTGGGTGTTATGCATATTGAGCACATCACTGTGCTGGTTCATTGTAACACTGATCAGTTTTTCCATCTAATTTTGAATTGAGATGATATGAACCGGTTTAGGTAAGTGGCAATCTTACCAGCCTGATCCACCTCCGCTTCTGCCTCTAGACGCAAGAATACATCCTCTAACGTTGTCATGGAGACACCATAGTTAATGATACCCAGGTCAGGTCGACAGTCCAGCTCCGCAAACAGCCCTGCAGTACAACGTGAGTGAGAGGCGAGAATAGTAACAATGGAAAATGTTAATATTTTTGAATGCTTAGTGATCAAGATAACCAATCAAAAACAGCAAAAGCATCCCTAAAAAAAACCCTCATGTCATTCCAAACCCACCTTGTACTAGACAAAATACATTAAGTAATACAGGTTTGGAATGACATAAGCGGGAGCACATCAAACTACATTTCAAGTAAACACTCAAACAACATCTGCCTTCATATAACACTACAGACAATAAATTTATATAAAAATAAATAAAGCTGCCCCAATAAATGCCACCACAGTCCTGGTAACAGCATGACACAATCTGTTGCTCCGCAGGGCATGTGGCAGCATGGCGCATAGCAGATGGTGACATGAGGGCAAATAGAAGCAAGACCTGGGAAAGTGTCCATGCTCTCGAAAGGCAACGTGAATGTAAGCTCAGCCTCTTGCTGCCTTGACAACTGAGCCTTGGGAACATGATTCTTGACCAGTGATGTGATGTTGTCCACCTCACAGCCTTCAGTCACAGACATTCTACAGGAAGTTTAGAATGACAACATTAATGTTGTAATGTCCTGGGTGACAGGAAGAAAAAAAAAACATGTTTACTTAATATAGAACTGACCTAAGATGGTAGCCAACCCCACATTTGGTCTTCAAGTACATAGAGGAGCCAACACATTTCAGCTGTCCTTGAGAGATGACAGCTTTACGATCTGTGTGACAGAAAATGCACAGAGGTAGGTGAGATTGAGATAGTTAACTGATGGAAGAGGAAAAAAGAAAAAAAAAAAGTACCTGCAAGTATATCTGCCTCATCCATGTAATGAGTGCTGAGTACAGTAACTCTGCCTGCTTTACGACTCTTCAGTAAGGACCAAACCTGGTGCCGAGACACTGGGTCCATACCAGCTGTAGGCTCATCCAGAAGAAGGATCTGATACATAAGCAAAAAGACAGACATGGAGGGAGTGGGATAGATAAGCAAACAGATCAAGAAGTCAGAGGTATAAGTGGTCAGATATTTACCTTTGGGTCTCCAAGAATTGCTATGCCCACAGAGAGCTTCCTCTTCTGGCCTCCACTCAGGTTCTTCGCCTGGGCATCCATAATCTTTTCCAAATCCAGATCCTTTAAAACCTTCCTCACCTTAAAAAGAGAGATATTTTCAATTTGTATTGAACATTAGTTTATTTAAGAAATAAAAAAAGTTTCGTTAGAACACTGAAAGGGTAGTCACTGTTGCACTCTATAATGAACATAATTAAATATGCAGGGCAGAGCTGATGTCAAATCGTCTCTCTAGCTGCATATATGTGCGTGGCTGCTTTTGAATTTCCTATACAATGAGTCAACAGGAAGTCAGCTGATGTCTCTAGATCCAGTGGGAATTCCTACCTCACCGTCAATATCAGAGGGCAGGATCCCTTTGATGGCAGCAAAGATCCTCAGGTGTTCCTCTACAGTGAGCACATCAAAGATGATGTTGAACTGGGGGCATATACCAACCAGCTGTTTCATCTCCGCCCCCTCGGCGATCTCTGCCACAGGAGAGCCATAGATGGTTGCCGTGCCTATGCATAAAACACACAATAGCAGAGTGTGAGGCAGCAGAAGATTAAATCTTTCCCAGGTACTCAGGAAGTGGTAAATGTGTGATTTTCAAAATTAGCATCTATGCATCACTTGTCTGACCTTCTGTAGGGGGGCAGATGCCACACAGGATGTTCATGAGGGTGGATTTTCCTGCTCCACTGTGACCCAGCAGGGCAGTGATCTGACCCTCATAGATGTCAAAAGTCAAACCTTTAGATCACAAAACATTCACCTATACGTCAGAACCAGAAGTCTCGTCATCATAAATCTAGTACCAATCAAGTGCACTATGAGATTTAGTACTATAAAAGTATGGATGTTACCTGCAGCATAAAAGCTGCAATTTAGTCCTTAGATTCATAAATACTGACCAAGATGATGTACATTGCTCATGCATAAAATCAGAAGCGTCACAATTTGGACACCGGATGGAAGTCTCACCTCTCAAAGCCTCCACTTTGGTGTCTTTCTCTCTGTAGATTTTACGGATATTACAGATCCTAACAAAATTAAAAATATAAAACACAGAAAGCATGTGATGGATATTAAATGGTCATTCTGGCTGCATGCCAGCTCTCTTCAAGCTCAAATCTATACAAGCTTTGAAGGATTTCAACATCTGCTCTAAAAACACTGCTCCCTAAATAACTTCTCTGGTCTGATTTCAGAATACCATGGTACAACATGAAGAAAAAAAAGAAAAAAAGTAGAAGCAAAATATATATACACACACACACACAACATACATATATACATACATACACATATATTAAATATAATGTATTCAAATATTACTTATTTTTCCACCAACACTGACAGGGCATTGCAGAAAAAAAAATACTTTTACTCAAATAAATAACATCAAAATCCATGTCCCCAGGGTCTTTTAATGAATTTTCATGGTTTTTTTCATAAAATGTTTAAATTGAGGTCAAATAATTGTGATCCTGCGATCAGGATTTTTGCAGATGATATAGATTTCTAGTCATCATGATCGGCTAATATCGAAAAAGCTCTCTGTTGGCAGTCACTGTTTAATGATTTCCCATCTCAAATGGCTTATAACGGTTTTTTTTTCTTCCTTTTTTTTACTGGGTAATGGTCTCCAGTTTGACTGAAAACCTTACACACATTTTGAAGATAATCGATCTAGAATCTAGATTATGTTTGGAGGTTACAACTGCTGAGAAAACCCTAGACAAAGTAGCGATGTATTTTATTGATTTATTGTGTTATTCATGCTTGACAATGACTATTAGAAAAGTATATATGACAGGTCATAAAGTCAAGTTAAGATTTGTTGACAATTATGTAAACGGCATCTGGGCCAAATAATGTTATATCTCAAATAAATCAAAGTTATGGCATTTGGAACCATGGTAGCCTTTTTATCAAAAGTCCAAAAAACACTCCAAACAACAAGTGTGTCACCGAACATGTCTGCATTGTAACCACAATCAATGGATACAATGCAGAACATGGCACAATGTGTATTTTAATAAATTAAAATAGACACTGGCCATAAAGGAGTCATGTTAAGTCCGTACCTGATAACCTCTTTGCCTCTAAACTCAGGAGAAACTGGCTCCACTGATTCATCAGTCATGGGGGTTCCATTCACCTCGCCCTCGTACACAGAGCTCACCTCCACATAGCGCTTCCTCCGCTTTGACCAATAGGATGGCTGTAGGAAGTACAGCACCGAGCGCCTTGTGCCAAACTCGCCTGGAGGAAGAAATTGTTATTTAAGTGAGAAGCTCACAAAATGCCTCCATCTCAGTGAAATGATGACTAACAAATACTTATGTGTGCAGTCAATAGACACACAATGTATGGATTTTATGAAGTGGCATTTGCAAATGCAGTTAAACCTTCTCAGAACTAACTGTTGTATTTACTTGTAAAGTGTTCAGCTTCAAAAGTGTACTTGTGCCCTCTTTTATTTAAGAAATGCCACTTAGTTTATTATTTTATCTAATGTCAAAAAAGAAGAAAAAAAAGTGCACCATCAAAATACTTTATGGAGCTACACTAACTGGACAGTAAACAAACAAGCTTCTTGTTATTATGCTGAGAAAATTATTTTCCATTGGTATAAATTAGCATACAATGCCAGAATATAAACAATGTTAAGGACTAGAGGTGTAATGATACACTTGTGTCACGATTCGATATGTATCCCGATACTGAACTCACGATACGATATGTATCCCGATATTTTAAGGCAAAATAAAAAGGTTTTATTTTGTACTTTTTAATTATTATATATTATTATTTGTGTTTTATTATCAGGACCCACAAATATTCCCCCATTGCATTATTATACATTATATTCAACATTATGTATAGTTGTATGATTCCATGTAATAATATTATTAATGTTATTATGTCACTGAAACTTTGCTTTTTTCCCCTCACGCATTATTCACACTTTCACTGCAGGCATCCCCTCGCCTGCTATGCCCTGCCACTCCTGCTATTAATGCAGTATGTAAGAATGATGAAGTGATTTAAATGAAGTTTGCGCTCTCACTGGGAAGCGTCGTTCCGGCAGCGCGCACACTTCAGATGATCAATGCAATCCGCCATTCTAAACGCAAGACAGCTCGTCAGAATGACCGCTCTCAAACTGTAAACGTTTAGTTCATCCAAGAATTTGAATTCTGCGTTCCCTCTCTCTCATGATGTTTTCACGCGTCATGGAATCATTTGAACGTCCGTGTTTACCAGTGATGCCAGTAACGCGTTACATAGTAACGCGTTACTCTAATCTGACTACTTTTTTCCAGTAACGAGTAATCTAACGCGTTACTATTTCCAAACCAGTAATCAGATTAAAGTTACTTATCCAAGTCACTGTGAGTTACTATTTTAGTAATTTTCCATAGTTAAAAACGACAGCTTATCAAAATTCTCAGCCCGGGGGCTGGAGCCGTGTTTTTTATTTATTTATTTTACTTTTTACATTGTTGCAGCCATTAAAATAGTTCAGTTTTGTTTTTAATGTCAAAGTAGTTATTTTTCGTTTCGTTTTTTTATTATCCTAATTTAGAAAATGTTCAGAGCAATTTTTTGTTTGTTAAATTAAAGTTTATATAGGCAAGACAATTCAAGAGTTGGTTTGAGAGACTAGGCTATTAAACATGCGGTTAACTCACTGGGCCGTCACATAAAAAAATTAAAACTTTAATTTAACAAACAAAATTTGCTCTAAACATTTTTCTAAATGAACTTAAAAAATAAACGAAACGAAATATAACTACTTTGACATTAAAAACAAAGTAGGCTAGTTATTATACCACCACAAAGGCATTTTTGACGAGCTGAGGCAGGCTGATAGATTAGCCTACTGCTCGCAACGGCGCTCAAAAAAACCGAAACGGGCTACACAATCTAAACAAACAAAAAAAAGTACATGCAGGTTGTCTTATAGCCTACCTTACACTTCAGCAAAATTAATATAAATCCGATCTTCAATTCCCGCATATGCTCATTTAACGGAGTTCACATCAAAGCAAAAGATTCCAGCATTTTATTCAGCAGCTCATTTCAAATTCAAAGATCGCAATATGAGAGAGAGAGACCTAAGCACTGGTAAGATCATTAGTCTCATTAATTTATATTGAAGATGATTGTGTTTTGTGTGACTTATTTTAAAGTTTCATTTACGGCCATATGCGTTGGCTTGCTTAATTCATTTGCAGCGATGTTGCAGTAGCACCATCATATCTATCTGACTACAACATAACACGCTCTCACACATTTATTTTTTAATTATTTGCCAGGAGTAAAATTTACACATGTGGTTTAAACAACCAGATATATTTACATTTGTCCGGTTTAGTTTGAAATGCTTTCATGCACCTTCTGAATTGGTTTGTTTGAGTGATCGGAATTAAATACGTCTCGAAAGACTCTCGGAAGGCATTTAGGCCTACTCCTGGTCATTTCGCAATCAGATAGATACCTGGTCAGAGAAAATGAATGAAGGAACCAGTTGTAAAAAGGCCATAACTCTAGCAGCTGCACTGAAGAAACGGACTCTTTAACCCTGCGCGAGCCATATCTTGACAGTGGCGCAAGCTATCATGGTCTCATGTTGTTTCCACCAGCACATCTCATTGTTCATTTTAATTATTAAAATAAATATAAAACGAAGGAGAAGCCTAAAAAAGGGGGCGTAAAAAAGTCGGGGCCGTCAGTCTCGGGCATAAATGCAATAAAGTGTGTTGCCAAAAACGGTTGTCATTTCTATTTTGAGACGGCAGGGGTGTTGTCGGCAACTGCTGAATGTAACTAATAAAGTAACTTGTAATCTAACTTAGTTACTTTTAAAATCAAGTAATCTGTAAAGTAACTAAGTTACTTTTTAAAGGAGTAATCAGTAATCAGATTACTTTTTCAAAGTAACTGTGGCAACACTGGTGTTTACTACAGTATGTGCGTCGTGTTAAATATATTCATCACATAAAGCCATTGTGTCTCTTCAGAAGACTTGAAGACTAAAAAAGATTTGGATTGTAAACTTGATTAGTTATTTTTTACTTGATTAGGACATAAATCCCTCAGGTTTCATAAAAAATATCTTCATTTGTGTTTGGAAGTTAAATAAAAAAATTACATGATGGTGAGTACATGATGACAAAGTTTACATTTGTGGTAGTCTACATTTGTTCATTTGTGTTTGGGTGAATCATACATTATAAATAGGCCTACTACAGCAAGTTGAGCCTTGGATAAAACAACTCTATATCGCGAATCATATCGTTTCCATCAACGATACGATACATATAGTCATATTTTTATATCGCGATGAATCGTTTAACGTAATCGTTACACTCCCAACTGGAACTCTAACTAAAGAACTGATCTGTGTTATTTTTCAAAAATTTGTACCAGACCTGAATTGACCTAATTATATGTTACCCAAACCCGACGTGCAGAAATCAATTTTTAAAAAAAGAGAGAGTTGCACAAATTGTTTTGTTTCAGGAAAACCTTGAAAATATACAGAAATTAAACATGTCTATACAGTGTTTCCCACGGGTGTTATTTAACATTTTAAAAATTTCACTAATTGTAATATAAATAATATAAATATTAGAAGAAAAATATTTTAAGTGGTCATTAATGGACCATAATTATTGTACAAATAGTATTTAATACCAAAAGATCTCCTCAAAATATTAAATAAATATTACTAAACTAAAATATAGCTTATTTAATAACATTTATTTAATTTAAAAATAGTTAAGGTGTTAGGTCACATTGTCATAGTGTAATCATATGTACACTATGCTGTACTGTTTACCAAAAACTGCTGCAAATACCTGTATAGTTAAACTGTTGTCTATTCAAATGTGTTGACACAGCGCTGGTTTGTTTAGAACTATTGAGAGCAACGTGACCATGTGACCGCACTGCCGCGAAATGAATGCATGTCGCAACTCTGTTATTCAACGGCTCTGGTTTTAACTGTTATGTCACACTAAGTGCGCCAAAAAGCTATTTGTTGTGTGAGTGTGAGTGTGAGAGAGAGTGAGAGAGTGAGTGAGTGAGATGCACGAGAGGCGGAAGGAGAGCTAAAGAAATGCAGCTGAACGAATATGCGTACATCTTTTAAATAACGTAAAAAAATTAATGACAAAAGCAATATGTGGCAGCCGGTGTTGATTCTCTGGCAGACCACCACAAATTAGTCTATGTGTGGAAAACACTGTTATATATTTTCCCCGTCTTATATGTTCCTTAAAACAAAACAATTTGTTAATTTTATTTAGTTGATTACTTTGGCTTCAACTGCATTTAGATGGTTTTCTCTAATCGCTTTGGCAACATTACACCGTTTTTACTCACAAGCATTATGTTTCACCTCAAATGACAAGAAAATGTATACCGTACTTAAGTTAACATTAGGACGCAAATCCCTACACTCATTCCTCTCGAATGGCTTGGGTTTTGTGTAGCGCAGTTTATGTGGAGCATGCCATTGGGTCGGACCTCGATTTTGGTTAATGTAAAATGCTTTGACTCTAATTTTCACCTGGTAGCACTTGGTCCAGATACATGGCTAAAAGTAAGTAGAGAATGCAGTCCAAGAACAGCATGACCATGGGAACATAGAGGGCGTGAGGACCACTGCCCAGAGTGGAGAACACTGCACCATCCCCTTGAGCTTCCAAATACACCACCTACACACACACACACGCACACAAAATAGTATCATAATATACATTTTATATACGTTACTGCCAAAGTGTGAAACCCAGCATTGTGTATTATGCCTAGGGAATACATAGAATGCCTGAAGTTTGTCAGCAAAGGAATGATCACTGTTCTCATATGCATTTCTTGGCAAACGGTCCCGTAACCTAGGTGATCGCTGTTATACAATGGAGCATGTTATAAAGTGTGTTACCTGGGCAATGCCGATTGAGAAGGCGCTTGGGGACAGAAGGCAGAGGAGCCACACAGCTGACTGAGGGAAATCTCTCATCAGCACAGTGAAAAGAGACAGACATCCAAACACCACTGTGAGCATGGAGCCCACTGTACTCGCAAACTTGGGCTTCTTAAACAAAGGGGTCAGCATGAAGGAGAAGAAAATCTGTGGGATTGAGAGTTAGAAAGAAAATGGAGACTTTTGTAGAGAAGTCAACAAACTAAACTTAACATTACTGGTCTTATTTTGTGATTAGTGAATGTCCTCGTGTATTTTAACCCCTAATAAGCCCCTCTTTTTAATGTTACAACCAATTTGCAATGGAGAAAACCAAGAGCTGGCCTGAATTTTGATATCACTGATTATCTGCTCCATTCAAAAATGTCACATTATGGAAATAACTTGCAAATGTAGTTTCATGGTGACTTGGTGAAAAATGCACTTTAATGCTAACACTTTGATGTGCGAACCTTGTGGCTAATGCTTTCTTTGAAAATAAAAAATAAATAAATAAATTCTGCATGTAAACAGCATATTTTCATAAATATATTCAAGCTAAAAATCAAGCAATTTGCATTTTGTCAGATATTTTTCCAGTACAGTAATAACCCTCTGACGCACAAGAATACCAACGCAGCTAAAAGCAATTTAGCCTTGGAAAATGAAAACTAATAACATTCAATATGAAGTTGAAGATAAGCCCATCATTCACATGACTACTCTCACTGTGGGCAGAAATTGAGACCTGAGGCCAAATGAGTGCACACCCATTTAAAGAGCTTTGCACTCGCTAAGGCTATTGTTTAGACCGTCACTGGATGTGGCAGAAGGCTTTCTAGGACTTACAGAGGATATTCCATAGAGGAAAATGAGGAGGAAGATGACAAAGAAGTTGCTGTTGGAGAACAGGGGCGTGCAGGTTGCTATAACAGCCATGAGAATAGACATGGTCGTCACTAGTGCTGCATAGAGAAGGCCCCATGAAAGCCTAAAGAAAGCAATAGGCAATTTTAAAGACCGACCACTTTTACATTATTTTAACTAGCTATGAATTACAATTTTATTTCAGGCTCTACAGTAGAAACACTTACCAAAAGGCAGAGTCATACAGTCCCATCATGCCCATGGTGTCTTTGAGACGCTGCTCTTTTTCAGCAGCCACATTGACAATGAGGAAGGACACAAAGGGTGTAAATGCCAGCACTAGGTAAATGGAGATCAGGGCGTGAGGGAACTTCTGGACCTCCACTGAACCAGGATGTCCCATCATCACTGCACGCACTTTTAAATCGTTCCACACCGGACGTTTGGTCTTCATCTGCAGAAGAATGAAGCAATTGTTGAAACAAAAATGGTCTCAAAATTGCTCAGCAGGATCTCCTATTCCCAATTATAAAATAAACTATTTAATACAAGCTGTTGTTTTGAACAGCGTTAAAGAATCCTGAAAGAAAGGATTTCGCAAAAGGTTTCAAAATAAAAATGCATTACCTAATGCATTAATGGCTGCTAAAAATGCAGCTTTGCCATCACTGGAATAAACTATATTTCAAAATATATTAAATAGAATACAGTTATTTTTTTACAGTTATTGAGCAAATAAATGCATTCTTGGTGAGACTTGGAAACTTCTTTTAAAATAAAAAATAGTCTACACTATTTCAAGGTGTCCCTGTTACAGTGTAATTACACATTTAAGTGCTGAATATGAACTAAACAATACCAATACATTATTCATCTGTCTTTTCAAACCTGTATAATGGCAGCATCAATGAGAGACTGCAGCCGTACGAATCCAGAGTACCAATAGTTGGCAGCACGGCAGTTGACATAGTTCGTGTAACAGCTTGCTATGGACCAGAGGGGAAAAAAGAAAAGCAAAACATGTCTTAAGTGTTATTTCTTTAACATATCCATCACAAATAATAACCCATTATTTTGTTACTTTTTTGTGTGTTTTTTTTTGTGTGCTCATAGTTCAAATTACAAGTTTTGTAATTCCTAATTGAAGGAAAAAAAGCTTTAAGGTGGCGGGGTTCTAATGCTATTACACATTCTGACTTATTTACACTTCTCATGCTAAACATGGCCAAAAAAACTAAAACAAAAATAGCTGGATGTATGTGCTAGATACACAACCCGGTTGTGGACACAACACTGCTCGCTGTGTCACAGAAAACAGCTTGGAGCATGGAGATGTTTTCCCTATTGTTGTACTTGAATGGAGTATAGTAGCATGAATGTTTTTAACGGTCAAGCCTTTAAACATACAATTAACAAACTTGCATGAGGTCTATAGTGATCTTGCTTCAAGGCTATGTATGTGTGTGTGTGCGCGCGTGTAGCAGTATTAAAAAACCCGAAATAACCGATATGGAAAAATCATTGGTTGAGTTTCTGAATTTTCAGTCTTGGTTTATCGTCCAGCCCTACTTCAACAGTTTTTGCATTACAGATGAAATAATTAAAAACTAAATGCATCAAAATTTGCATCATTTGCATCAAAAAGCAAGTCACCATTTAACCAAAGAAAAAGCTTAATAAGGTGCCACAGATGCTGTGGATTTATGACATCAGTGTTAAGTGATTCTCACTTATGGACTCAGTGAAGTCACTAGGCAGAGGAAGCTGGTTGTATGGGAATCGCAGACGGTATGACATTGAATCCAAGAAGACCACTCCCACATAGCCATCAGGTTCATAGAGACTGGCATTCTCCAAGTCTTCCTCAGTGGAGAACATCTCTAATCGCTCATTCATAGCTGAGGAAATCAACACCAAGGAACAAATAAAAACATTGCCAACAAAGTCAACGCTGCATCATCATAAATTATCAAAGCATTCAGAACATACCAAATTCACTATGCAATGCTACTTAGTGGTTTGCTTAAAACGAGGAACAGCTTAAGCTAAATAGAAAATGGTAAAAGGACAATAAAATGTGCCTTACGCAGTTCCCGTGCCACCTCTTCCATGATATGATTGGTGACATTGTTGATGGGGGTGTAGCCAAGACCTTTGAGTGCCAGGTCCCGTTCATACTCCAGCTCCTTAGTGCTGATACTGCCGTACGAGACATGAGGGTTGAGGGTGCTGATGAGAATCAGGAGGCCCAGGAGGAGCAAAGGCAAGATCAGCTCCTACAAAGAGAGAAGAGGAACACTTCAAATTTGGCCGAAATGTGGCAGGAAAACATAGTTCTAAACACACACACACACAAAAAAAAAACACACTTTTATTATTAAATTTATATATATATATATATATATATATATATATATATATATATATATATATATATATATATATATAAATAAAAGATTTTTATAATGTAAATACTAATAATATTAATAAAATGTATTAGAATTAAATCATACAAAGTATTTTTAAAGAGACTGCTTTAGGGAAGCCATCAATGCATGAGTGCCAGCGAGGGATCATCCCTCTGGGTTTATTTGCTAGACCATAACATGAGTTTAGACTTTAATGTGCCTGGAGGGTGTTCACTACAATATTTTTGCAAAAGGTCATGGGAATTTCATCTTAAGAACACACTGAAAAAGTCATTGATTTCATGTTTCCCTGGAATACTGGATTCTGGTTAAAAAACAAAAACAAAAAAACCCTCCATTTAAAAACAAGATCAGACTATTATAAATCTGTTTCTGCATATTTACACTACCATTCAAAAAAAGTAACTGTTTTTTTTCAAAGAAATGGTTACTGCAAAAATGTCAAATAAATGATTTGACATTATTTTTGAAAATGATTTATATTCATCAAGGAATCCTGAAATCCACACATGGCACTGCTATTTTGTTTTTGTGAGAATGGTGAACAAGACCCTTGTATGTATTTGACAGTTTAAAAAAACAAAAACAAGTTACTCTGCATTCACACGGGGTGTCGGCTTTAACACTTGACGGAGAGTGTGGCTGTAGCTTCATGCTGATGCGACTGTCAGTGACAACAGCCAATCACACGTCTGGTCTAGGGTTACATGAACCATTAGTTAGCATCTGCTCTGGGGGATTTGCAAAGGGCGAACTTATTGAGGTCGCCTGTGTTAGCGCTTTAAAAGCTGAGAAATTTCTGAAAAACTTCTGCCGCTTGCAATGCGAATGAAACGACGAATCGCAATTCAGTTCGGCAACACATGATGTCACCCATTCAAAGTAAATGAGAAACAATAAAGGGTTAGTTCACCCAAAAATGAAAATTCTGTCATTAATTACGTACCCTAATGTCATTCAACACCCGTAAGACCTCCTTTAATCTTCAGAACACAAATGAAGATATTTTTGTTAAAATCCGATGGCTGAGAAAGGCTTTCATTGGGCTGATAAAATTATTGTAGAACCACTGTAGTGAGATGGGCTTTGTAACGACGTCTTTAGTGCCTTTTATGGGTCTTGAGAGAGGAAATGACATTGGTGTCAATGAAGGCCTGTCTGAGCCATCGGATTTCAACAAAATATCTTAATTTGTGTTCTGAAGATAAACGGAGGTCTTACAGGAGTCGAAAGACATTAGGGTGAGTAATTAAAGGGGGGGTGAAACACTCAGTTTCAGTCAGTGTCATGTCAATCTTGAGTACCTATAGAGTAGCATTGCATCCTGCATATCTCCGAAAAGTCTTTATTTTTTTTATAATTACATAAGAAAGATGCGCTGTTCCGAGTCTTTCCGAAAAAAGCCGAGCGGGTGGGGGCGTGTCGTGTTAGCGGAGCTAAATAATGACGTGTGCTTGCTGCTGCTATTGTGTTGAGTCGAGTGCGTCGTAAAGCTGCGTCATCCCTAACAGCAGGAAAAAAACTTTATTCAAAATAAAAATATGGCTTTTAATCAGATACAGCCATACATCTATGATCCGGAATCAGACCCAGAGGCTGCAGTTGAACAGGAGCAGCAGCAAAAACGACTAGAGCAGGACGTCTCTATGTGGTACAAGTTATACACTAACTATATAATATGCTTAGTGGCTTGTGTTATTTACATATTTATACTTGAATTATATCGTCGTATTTTTGTCTTTGAAGGTGTACATGTGGGAAGTGCAGCTGTGCACGTGTGTTTGTGTGTTTACGCGTGGTTTGTGTACAGTAAGCGGACTGGTTTTGCACTAGTGTTTACATAGAAAGACACGGAATAGTAGCGCATTTGAATGAAGAAGCGTGCTTATTTAGTTCAACATATTTCCCCCCTCTTTGTGTATTGTTGTTTGGAGTGCTTTTACAATACACAAACAAAGTTACACATATAGTGGCCAGCTAAACAAATGTACACGCACTACACATCGCATGCTCCATTGATCAATTAACTATACGTGATCATGTTTGGGCTACTTGATGAGCATAGGCAAAAACACAGACATTTGAAGCAGTTTCACTCACTGCCTGCGGTTCTAACGTTGGGACTGCTCCATCCTTCAGCATTAGGCGATCGGGAAAATTCGGCGTCGAGCTGGGCCTTGTTTATGAAACAGTCGGCACCGAATTGCAGCGAACAGATATAAACATTCGCGCAACTCAGTTGCTGATCCGGAAAAGCAAATTACATCCACTGTTGCCTTAACGCGGGGTTTTGGGGGAATCTGTGCAGGACTGTCTTGGTCTGGCAACCAAAAACGCACTTTTTTGGTGACATTGTTATGTGCACATCACCTGTCTAGCATCCTACAAGCCAGCGCTTTGATGGGCGTAGCCTGTTACTTTCGCTCTCTCCCTCTCTCTCTCTCACGCTCTTCCGGTAGAATTGTCCGTAAGGCCCATACAAGGAAATTCCGCCCCCATTAACGTCAAAGGGGACGCATGATCTCAAAAAACTTGCCGAAACTTATGACTAACCGGAAGTAGTATTTTTGACAAAGAAATACTCCCATCAAACGTTCACCTTAACTTTTGAAACTTTGTCCATGTTTAGTATGGGATTCCAAGTCTTTAACAGTGTAAAAAGATCAGTATGCATGAAACAGCATTTAACCCCCCCTTTAACATTTTTGGGTGAACTAACGCTTTAGCGCAGACTTTAACACAGTGTGAATGCAGCATTACTCACAAGGCTTGACTTCTGACAACCAGCTGTCTGTGTGCATGTGCTTCAGATAAGTGCGCTCAGAAAATGATCCATTAGAAGTTTAAACTAATATAGCTAATAATAATAATAATACACTTTAATGATGGAAGAAGAACGATGCCATCCATGAGAATAATAAATAGAGGGTCAATGTAGATAATATTCAAAACCAAGCGTCTTGTTAATATTTGGCAGAAAATCAGTTTGAGTGAGTGGAGAAGGGAAGGCATGCAGCAGCTCATTTGCATATAAAGGCACATGCACAAAAACAGCCGGTTCTTGACTATAGTCAAAAATGGGTATTTACAACTTTAATTTAATAAATGATCTGTAAAGTATTTTAAGCAGAAACTTTACAGACACATTCTGGGGACACCCGAGACAAATTACATATTGGAAGAAAATAATAATAATAATAATAATGTCATAGGTCATTAACAACTATACTGACTAAATTGAGTTTGACCTAAATACATGAAGCCCACTACACCCAAGGACTCAGCACAATAAAAGCAAGCTTCAGCCTCTCCACTTCCAAGAAAACCAATACAGAGATGACACTTGTTGAATAAAAAGCCCAACCATGACAACTGGTTAACAATTCATTTTGTTCCATTTCTGACTGCTTCTCATAATGGATCACGATGAGCTTTAAAGAGTCAGTTTAAAAGTACTAGAGTATTGACTGGATGAACTATGGTGGAACACCAATCCATTAACAGCCTTTTAATTCTGCAAGACTCTTATATGGCCCTTCACAAAACCAACAGGAAGCAGAGAGGCATTAAAAATACATTAAAGAAAGTTACCCAACCATAAAAAATACATGACCACATGAACAGAAGAAACCGGGAACACAACTTGTGTAGGACTTTTTCTTTTTACTTTATGTATCAAAACATAATTTTTAAAAAACGTAACACTATTTTACACATGTACTTACTATAGTAATAACAGTAAATCATGTATAATTACAAGTAACTAACCCTAAACCAAACCCTAACTGTAACTCTATAGTAAGTACGGTAAGTACCCGTCCTTCGGATGAGACGTTAAACCGAGGTCCTGACTCTCTGTGGGCATTAAAAATCCCAGGATGTCCTTCGATAAAGAGTAGGGGTGTAACTCCGGCATGCTGGCCAAATTTGCCAATTGGCCTCTGTCCGTCATGGTCTCCTAATCATCCCCCTCTCCTGATTGGCTTCATCACTTGTTCTCCTCTCCACCAATCAGCTGGTGTGTGTGGTGGGTGTTCTGGCACAATATGGCTGGTGGATGCTGCACATTGGTGGTTTGAGGAGATTCCCCCCCTTCAATGTAAAGCACTTTGAGTGCCTTGAAAAGTGCTATATCAATCGAATTTTTTTTTAAATATTACTCAGCACTTATTTAAGTAAGTATGTATGCAATTATGAATGCAACAACATCACCTTAAAATAAAGTGTAACCTAGAAAACTTGCTGGGTCGTCAAGAGTCAGCAGAGTGGATGGAAGAGGATTTCATCCAGATGTAGCGGAATTACTACATAATGGTAATATTAAGTCTGCTAAGTCTTGTTATTTTAAAAAGCAGCCTGGGTAATTGGAATTTTGCATTACTCATTTAGTAGCTGCTTTTATCAAATGTACATACAATTGCTACACTACAAAGCTTCCTGAAGTAACCCCTAAGGCAAGTCGACAGGAAACGGAAGTTGTGATAATCTTTTCTCCCCTTTTTGTAACATATGCTAATGAAATGGCGGACAGAACAAGAACAAATGTAGGGTGGGACTTGATTTTGTCCATTAGGAATTGATTGGATGGTTGTGGTTTGCTACTTGAGCCAGTAAATCCGTCATCAGAGAAATCGTTGGCAAAAAAGGATGGCAAGTTATTTTGATTAAAGCTTACGAAGGCACATGAATAAACAGATATGCAGTGATAAATCATTTATAATGATTGTCTATATAATACTAATAATGATGTCTTTATAATAATAAGTGTCTATTTACACCAAGTGCAAGAAGTGCACCTTGTTGGCAAGTAGGGCTGTGCAATATACCGAAATATCACAAATGTACATATCGCAATATGCATATCGCAACGGCACGCAATATCTGAATGATTTTAATAGGCTACTTCAACATTGTGAAAAGTGTCCGTTTTTGGGGGATGCGTATAGCAGAGAATAGACTGGGCACACGACTGTTACTTTTGTGACTTGCTTGATGTTAAAAAAAATAAATAAATAAAAAAAAAGAGTTAATAAAGGCAATAACTTATTAAAAACAACTCCTTGCAGTCTCGCGCTGCCTGACAGACACACCGAAACGTGCGTACCATCCACCTCTATTGAAAGTATGTGATCCCTTCAGCTTGTTTCTTGTCACACACTCAAAACTGTCAACACACACAGTTATGTCACAACGACTGTCTTGACGAGTATCCATGTAAAAACAGTCAGTTATGCTTTAAATGAAGGATGTTGGTTGAGGAAAGAAACCGAATACATGTCAATAGGATCTGTGCATTAGGTCTTAAAGTGACCAGGCCGAGTTTAAAGTAAACAGGCCGCTGTCTGTCAAACAACAGAAGAACAAGAGAAAAATCACTCAGTGCTCTTGGCTAAATAACCTATGTAGCTTTATCATGTATCAGTGTATATTTAATTTATGTGAAGACTACTGTTTTTAGTTCTTATTTTTAATGACAAAGATAAATTAAAATAACAAAAATAATTGTCCACCCCAAGTTCAGGAGTCTTTGTTTACCTGGATGTTCTTGATGTTCACTTTTAGGTTGATATAACTATTACCAAAGTCAAGTAAAGAGTTTATGGTATTTATATATTTGCATTACATTTTTTGTCTGATACATTGTTTGTTTGTCAGATTTAGGACATTCATTTTTGCTAAAACACTGCTGGTCACTTTTGAGAAGTTGTAGCGATGCTTTCTTTTCCCAGAAAGACTGTCAAACACATAAATAATATAATTCTCAGTTTTTAAATAATTTTTAAAACATAATTTAAATAGATTTTACACACTAATAGCAATATCGTATCGCTAGGGCTGGACAATAATTCAATATCAATATATATCGCGATATAATTTTTTTCAATAACGGTGATATGATTTTTAAACACATTTCCGATATTTCGATATGACTGACGTTCAGGGCGCATGCCATCAGAAAGAGCAGAACACGATTGGCTTCTTGCGTGATGACGTACACCACGGACACGCAGCCAGTGCTCAGCAGTAGTAGGCTGATAGATCCAACGAAGCACGTTTTAGCTACAAAGAGAGTTTCCCTGACCGCAACACAAATGTGACTGAACGAGCTTCCACAAGTAAGGAGAAATAAATAGTTGATAAGAGAAGAAAGACTAACTTTCTTTAGTGGCGTGGAAGTGGTTCGTCTATCTAAAGCACTATTCGCACGGGATTAGTATTATAGGGACCTCTGTGATTTAGAAATGACTCCTCCACATCTGAGTTTTGCGTGGCGCATTCGCACGGGATAAGCAAAGCCTGTGATTTTACTCGAATTTACTGACTTCTCCCGGATATGATGTTCGTTATAGATAGCTGTATGAAAACATAAACAGGCATCGATATCGTTTTGATTATTTTACAGTAGCCTAATAAATAAATTTCGTTCAGTTAGCGAACAGACGCCATGAACTGAGCTCAGACCAGCGGCAGGAATCAGATTTCATTTATCATGAGTAGGAAGCTGACAATACGGCGGAAGATTCAGTTTCAAAACTAAATGTAAAAGCGCCTATTTAAACAAGATTGTCATTGTACTATACTGTTCTGTTATGTTTTTCATTCAGAACAGTATTGATGTTAATATTAAACACACCATTCAATCAGATTACTCTCAAATTGATACTCATTCTAAAGTGAAAGTATAATCCGTGTGGGCGCGGCTGCACGGGAATTAACGGTGCGCATTATGAATGCAGACTTTATTCTTCGTGAAAGATAAAGATAGAAATGCTCACAGGGAGAAAAAAAGCTTGCAAAAAGTATATACAATCCGCCTAATCCTGGCCAAATCACAGAGATGTCGATTCGCACGGGACTAATGTTATCACAGGACCTCAGTGTTCGGCGAAATATGGTAGGTATAATTTGCGGGGGAATTTTTACTTTACAAATTACAGACATGGCTGATTCGCACGGGATTAAGATCACAGACATTCTCTGCAATTATTACAAATCACCAGAGGTCCCCCGATAATACGAATCCCGTGCGAATGGGGCTGATATTAAACTTGTGCCGGAGAGGTGCCGACTAGGGTGTAACAATACATCGACATAGATGCATCAATCTAATGTCTAACAATACGATGCCAAGCGTTACAAATAATCCATGTAGACTATTTATGCAAGAGGCAAGTGGCACATTTGTTTTAATACTTTCCACATTTGCACACAATGTCATGTATTAACACCAATGCGTTCATTCTCGTTTAAATTACCTTTCAAAGCTTGTGAAAGACGGTCAGATGGCTTCACGAAAATGTATAATTTTCTCCTGTTTAAAGCCTTGCAAAAAGCAGCGTGCACTCATCTCAAACAGAGCACAAATAGGCCACTGAATTGAGTCTTATTTTATTTTTATTTTTGTGCATCAGTAGATAAAGGTATAGTTTTGCATAAAAGGAGACTATAGCGCTATGAATCGTTCTTCACTGAAATTTAAAACTTAAAAGAAAATGCTCTAAACTGCGTCTGCGAAGTAAGAGTCTTGTTTATTTGATGGTGATTTCACATTTCTTGTTCGTATAAAGGCTAAATACAAATAAAAGGTGAACATTAATTTATTTGTACCGTTTTTATTTCTAAAATATTATATAGTTTTATAGGAGGAGGTTTCATAGACTTGGCAAATTAATTTGTCAGAAGTTTGTAGGTACAGAAATCCTTTGTGGCAGTTCTTGGTAGTTTTTCTAAAGCTTTTATATAGTTCATATCGATATCGAAATTATATCGTATCGACCAAAATTAAGAAATATATCGTGATATAAATTTTGGCCATATCGTCCAGCCCTACGTATCGCATATCGAATATCGCATTTTTCTTCAATATCGCACAGCCCTACTGGCAAGTCATAATTACACTAGCTCCTCCAAACACTACCAGGTTGGGCCACACAAGATGGGCCACACAAGAAAAAAGACACGTGTTTTATAATCTTCAGAGGCGTAGTCAGTAGAGCGTAAGGCTAAGTCATTTTTGCCATGCGCACCCTCGCGCTTGTGTGGACGCGTCGAGTATAAATAAGACTTAAGGTCCTTGGTTTTGATGCGATCGACTAGGGTTCCAATCCTCCTTTTGCCGAGCTCGCGCTTCTCCCTTTTCCCATTACATAGGAAAGGCATTTACTTACAATAAAAGAAGAAAATGTTTTAAAAGTAGAAATAAAGTGCCTGATGAAAGTATTTATTGGGTAGGGTAAGGTGTAGGGAGGGCTTTTATTGTCCCATTAAGGCAGCATCCATTTAAAAATTAATAAATATATTTGTTTACACACTTATTATTGCATTCTGTTAATGTACAAAAATACTAAGGAGCGAATAGTATGCATCTCTCAAAATAACGTATATAAAGATTATAGGCATGTGCCGATATCAATTTTTCATGTTGCGATTAATTGCTGAAGCTTTTATCACGGTATACGATATTGAAATAAGTTGCAAAAAAAGTGTTGTCATAGCATTACAGCTTTAAGAACTATTTTTGTAATAACAAAAATAACTGAATGGTTAAATACAATAATATAATACACCAGAAATATATACAGCTAAAGTATAACGCCAAAGACGAGCAGAAATAATATTTACAGCTCTCTGCTTGCAGTATCTCAGTCACGCTCATCAGGTAAATGAGTTAAACACACACAAAACACATATTTTTATCAACTCATATGTCATTAATAGCAGTTCACTTCCACGATTTAGTACGATTGCATTCACATCAGCAGCGAACCATACCGGAGTTCACATGAACCGAACCCCAAACCACCTCTTTAAGCGGACTTGGGTGCGGTTCGCGGGTGCGCACCAGTGTTTGGAAGACAACATACACATCATCCAAACGAACCGAACTCTGACGTCAATCGAACCCCTGTGCGCACCAAAAGTGCTGGTGTGAAAGCACCCATAATTTACTTGCCATTTACACTTTGTGTAAATAGCATTTATTGCCATTTGCACAGTACAAATAGTCACTGCCTTATAATAAATACCGCAATATTCTGTAAAATCTGAGAAATTTCAGTTGATTTCATGGTTACGTTAACAGATTCAAATCAAGCTTTAAGCTTCAAACTTTCCTTATACTGTAAAAATGTCAGAGAGAGTTCAATACGTGCCCAGAATAGACGACATGCAAAAGCTTTAATAGTGCAACAGATTTGCAGCTACAGGAAGGGAAAAGAAAGCATGTGAGTGACAGATGAAAGGCACCTGGAGACTCTGTTGTTTGGTCCTCCATTTGATCAGCAGGTTTTTGTAGATCAGGCTCCTCGTCTGATGCCAGACTCCGGCATCTCTTCTGGTTATGGGCTGCATTCTTCCAGCATGCTTCAGCTGACTGGCACATGGATCAGACACAGCTGCAAAACAAAACAACCTTCTCATTTCAAATGGGCTTTAAAGTTTTGCTTTAAACTTGCCAGGCCAAATTTAGGCCATCCTTAAAAATATTCTTGTTTGCCGTAACCCGACCGACCCTGTCAATTTAGGGCCGACTCAATTTTTTATTTTTTTTTTCCTTTTAGTCCGACCGACTTGCCGGTTGTAAATTGGCTTTAAGACCGACCAATTTCTTTTTTTACTTTTCAAACAACTAATAAAACAGTAATAAAATAATATGAATTATATTTTAGTAAGTATTATAAATGTATAAATTGCCTGGGCCATACAAACGAAGGCTACGTTCTTTCGTTTATAGAAAAAACCGTGACGTCATCTATGTTTACACTATGGTTAACGGATGTCACACTATGGCCTGCACGTGCGTTCGTTTCGGCTCGGCTCGGCTCATACTCTCATTCACTGTAACGTTAGACTGTTAAAGCCCTGTCGGAGATTTCGCCGTGTGACAGGAGTCAAAACCATGGACACGTTACACACACCGGGCAAGTGCACTGCAGAAGGGAGGGCTTAGTTTGAGCCCCTGCCCTTTTTGAAAATGAATCAAAAGTGCCGCTCTCAACATTTATCATTACTATATTGTGGCGAATAAAACAGATTTTGAATTATAATTAATATAACAACGTGTACAAAACAGTAACAAATGGCGGAAAAGCCGTTTATCTTGTCTCTGTCAGTCTGAAATGTCGTTGTCATAACGCGTTGCTATGGGTAGCGTGTGTTCTGCTCGAACCCAGCGCGTGGTGGGAGCGGCGGCACTGGTTGTAACTTGAAAAATAATGCTTTATGTATGGTTCTGTCGATGGATACACGTGCACTACAACAGCGATAATAAAAGAAAACATGGGCAAAACGGTCTATATTTGTAAACTGTGTTCAATGCATGCGAGTGCTGCCGTATGACCAGTCATTTTCGCCATCATCACTCAGAATATTCGCCAGAAGACGCGAATCTGCAGAGAGAGAAGATCTCTCTCTGTGCGCAGCGCACGCACGTCTCATAGCGCGCAAATATTGAGTTATTTCAAGTCTTGCGTTTGAACGGATAAACTCACACAAAAAGTATGTCAACATGTCGATCTTGATGAGTATCCATCAGACAGTCTATATCCCTTAAGAGAACTTTATACAGTTGAGAAAGACGATGCATATCTCTGTATTAGGTCTTAAAGGGGCAGTAGCCTTTACTGCTGTCTGTCAAACAAAAGATAAGGACTCACTCACTGCTCTTGATTGAATAGCTGGTTATAGCTACTTAATTAATTGAATTCATAAAAACAACTTTTTGCTTTTTAATATTCAAATGCACTAGTCTATATCACCAGATGCGTTGGTCTGGCAAGAAGTGCAAGCCACTTCAGAGACACAGATAGTTACGTGTTCTGAGTTAACACAATCGAGCATAAAAATAAGAAACATATCACAGGAAAATACTAAAACGTGAAGACAGCGGGAAAAGAGCTAAAATACGTGAGAAACCCGGAAAAAAAGGGAGGGTTGACAGCTTTGAGTCAATGACAGCTAGCTGGTGGTTGGACCCTTTTCTTAAAGAATGCACCTGAAATTTATGCAATAAACATGTTTTTGACATATATTTCAATTTGTTTGTTGTCTATATAGCCTGCAATTAGCCTACACGCCCGAAGGCACAGCTTGAAGACCCAGTCAGTGATGTCACGATATGCCAATTTGTTTAAATTCATACCTACGTAATCACCATCACCAAAAATGTACATTTTTTTTTTGTATTAAAATTGAAAAAAAAAAAAAATAGACCTACCTACCGACCCTTTTTTATTTATTTTTTACTGTTACTGCAAACCAAAATATTTTTAAGGATGGCCTTACGGTGTCCCTTAACTCATAGGTCATATTCTTTATTCATCATAAAAGGTTATAGATATGATAGCATGTGATAATGACACTCCAAACTTGACCTTTTTTAAATGATCCAACCATCTATTTAAAAAAAGAAAAAAACCTTCACTCCCTTCCACTGAAGAAAAGTGAAGCTGCCAACGTCAGAATACGGCACTGACATCTTTGATTTTGGACCGATTCTTAGATTTGGACCGAAGATGAGCCGCGATCTCAAAAGCCCGCCCACACTCTCACAGATGCAGAACAATTCATCATGTCGGTGTGAACGGAAGTTATGGAAATGTAGAAATTAGAGCTAAATTAGAGCAGTCTCCTCCCAAAAAAAGTATTTTGGTGCCTCAGTGACACATTTTGTAAGTCGAGTCTTTCAGATAAATATGTATTACAGCAGCATATTAACTGATCTTTCATTTATATTAAAGGTGCGGTATGTAGGATTGACATTAAATGACCTAGTGTTTTAAATCGACACTCCAAATTCAAAATAGACCTTGTCCCAAATGGCACACTTCATGTTGTGCACCTTCGGTTTTGTGGACTTACAACCACCACTGTCTGTGCGCATGTCTGTTAAGTCCATGATAGGGCTGTCAACGAATATTATAAATTTGAATATATATTCAAATAGTTAAAAAAAAAAACGAATTCCGAAGGTGAAAATTAATATTCGAATTTAAAAAATAAAATAAAATAAAAAAGCAGAAAAAAATCCCCCACCGCGGTTGTAGAGACGTGGCTGTCTGCTTTGAGAGTGAATGCACGCATTGGGGTTCAGGGACAGGTCACAGGAGTCGCACTGTCACTGCTGAAAGTGGACGCATCTTGCAGGGGAGATGGCAGAAAGTGCAGAGCCCAACTCGACCGCAGCAGAGAAAGAGATTTTAATTCCATAATCTAAAAAGCCATGTCTGGAAGTACGCTGGATTTTGGTCGGTAGGAGGTAAAATTGTTGAGCCGCGAGATAAAGTTATATGCAAGCTATGATACAGTTAGCATACCATGCCTCATTTTATTTAACATAAACAGAAGCAGTACTAAAGTGTAGGCTACTGTACTGACTGAAGAGATATTGCATGAATAAAGGATAAATGCACTGCTTTCACTGGTGTGATTATTTACCTTCTCAAGGAAAAGCTCCATGTTTAGCACACCACAGCTCGCTCGGAGCACTCAATATGCTGTAAAACTTCAATTAATATAAATTAATATTTGCTTCAATCACTGAATGAAGCCTGCTATATTTGGGACAAGAGTCGCGAGTCTCGTGACCTTAAATTGCTTGCAAAAAACTCTTGATCAGCACTCAAAGTTTGTTCATTTAAATCGTTATCTGCAGAGAGAGAGAGAGAGAGGTCTGTGCTCTGCCGTCTTGGCCATTAGTTAATTTATATATAATTATATATAATAATAATTATATAATTTATAATAATCTACTTGTTTTTGTTGTCAAATATGTATAAACTTAAATTGACAAACTATACAAGTAGTTAATGTCTCTTTGTATTAATTTGTCCTGTTATTGACGTAATGTAGCCAGACCCACATCAAGATGTTTGGTCTGGAAACTCACCATAAACAGGGCTCAATCCGAGGGGCGGGATAAACAGTTGTCTTTCAAACTCCCTCTGCACGCGATAGGATAGCGCTACACCAACCAGAGGAACATGAAGGTGAAGCAGAGCTCGCTGACTGTTTTAACATTCGCCGTATCCGGTCGGCTAAACTACGAACACATCTTCCCTTTTTAAGAATGACTTCAGTGCCGTTCTTTGTTCTTTTCTCAGAGAAAAGCTTAACTCCAAGTCTTCCAGAGTCGCGGTCAAAGCTGATTCGAAAGACCGCCGCCGTTCGCCAGTTTCTGTGTTTACTAGAAGCATGCAAACGCAACTCGGCCGTCATCATTATGGCCCCGCCCGCCGACTCTATACACGATGTGATTGGGCCGTCCAGATTCTGAGGAATACAGCTCAGATGGGTATTGAGAGTTCCTAGACGACACTTGCGGGCAAATTAAATTTGCTGCCGCTAGGGTGCGTCTAGATTTCTAGGCTAGACGTAATGCACATCATTGACAAAATGCGCACCCAGATGTTCGAATAGTTTGAATAGTCGTGTTTTTTAGAGGGAATATTCGAACGTCATTTTTGAGCAATTTTGACAGCCCTAGTCCATGAGACCACATGGTGTCCCATTTGTCATTTTAGGTCTCACCCTTTGAGGTCGATATGCGCCCTGCACGTACTTCTGCCGAGCCCTCACTGGTGCGGGTTACGCAGCGGACTTCTTCCCAGCAGTCAAAGCGCAGCGGACTTCTTCCCAGCAGTCAAAGCGGTATTATGTCATGAAAGTGCGGACTCAGAGGAATACCGTGAGGGTTTAGGGTGCCATTTGGGACAGAGCCATAATTATTATTAGAGAGTTGTTTCCCCCACTCCCTCCTCCCAGGGGCGGTTTCCTACATATCTGCAAGCATATTATTGTATTTTTATGCTATAGTAAAGTGAAAAACATACATACAGCACCTTTAAACAATCGAAAGAAAAAGACTAACAATGTAGTAGAAAGTGACTAATAATGAATAGCATGAATTGCATTGCCTATCATACTTTAAGAACTTTATAATATTTTATCAAACAAACCTGTAACTCCAAACGTTTAAACAGTAGACACAAGGAAATTTCTGGTATCAAAATAAACAGTTACATATAGTAGTAATAGTAGTAATAGTTGAATACTTCTGTTTGTCTTTTAGGGAACAACTATAATAACGTTACGTAAATAATTATGATATTTAATATTACATTAATTAACTAACGTCATCACAAATAAACATAGCTTGTTTCCAGATACTTCATGTTAAGACTGATGACACCTTGGGGAATGCGAGTACAAAGGTAGCCGCAGTGAATTCAATGTAATGAATATGAGATAGGAGCGTGTAAAGTGCACCAGAGTGCTGTTAACGTTACCTTTCCGGAAAAAAATTTAGTAATTTCTATACCATTTTTTTTACTGCGCGTGCAAGAGGACGCGCGCATCTGACATGTTGCGCGTGCTCGCGTGCGCGCGCTGTGCAGGTCAATAACGGCTGGGCTGGGCTTTCGCCCCTTCACCTTTTCTTTAATACACAGACATTACATATGCGTTCTTCTAATGAACATTAAATATTAGAGCCAAATGTGCAAGCTGTCATATGAGTTTTGCTCGCTGCTCTCTCGGTGCGTAAACACTGACAGCTAACGCTAACTGGCTAACAGCTTTCCCTCAATCTTAAAAAGGAAGCACACTTACGTATGAAATACATTAAGACATGTCTTTCCTTTCCTCCAGATTGGCTATGTTTCTCCAAATAAATAACCTTTGGGAAATAAATAAAAGAAGAAGAGATCCAGGGCGGCGTTGTCAACACTACTTGCGCCTCTGCTGCTATCAGCTGAACCGACCAGTCAGGCAGCCAATCAGCGCAGACCTACAAGTTACGAGACTCGTGATTTGTCGGAGTCAAGCAAACCATTCACGAGCCTCAGAACTTGTAGAACTGCGCTGATTGGTTCGGTGTTTTATGATTGACGTCCTCACACAACCTGCTTTTGACCTGAAGGTCTGAGTTGTTGAGGATTGTTTTAGTCGCCCCTGAATATTGTATTATTATATGAATTAATATATTTATATTGTATATTTATATCATATATTATATTGTATTTATATTATATCATATATCAAATAGTATCATATATTATATATCATATTATATATTATATATATTATAATTATATATCGTATTGTATTATATCATATTGTATTATATCATTATCATTATAATAATGATATTATATGATATAATACAATATATTATAGGGCTGTGCGATATTGAAGAAAAATGCGATATGCAATGTATTGTTAAATAATGCGATATTCGATATGGGATACGATATTGCAATTAATGTGTAAAATCTATTTAAATTATATTTTAAAAATATTATTTCAAAACTGAGAATTTAACCATTTGTGTTTCACAGACTTTCTGGGAAAAGAAAGCATCGCTACAACTTCTGAAAGTGACCAGCAGTGTTGTTCACTTTTCGGTGTGTGCGTGTGTGTGTGTGTGTGTGTGCGTGTGTGTGTGTGTGTGTGTGTGTCAGACAGCGCGAGACTGCAAGTTATTGTTTTTTCGCAAATTATTGTGTTTAATAATAAAAAATTAAAATTAAATAAAAATATTTTTAACATCAAGCAATTCCCACAAGTAGGCTAACAGTCGTGTGCACAGTCTATTCACTGCTATATGCGTTGACCGAAAACGGACACTTTTCACAATGTTGAAGTAGCCTATTAAAATCATTCAGATATTGCGTGTCGTTTCGATATGCATATTGCGATATGTACATTTGTGATATTTCGATAATTTCGCAATATTGCACAGCCCTATTATATTATATCAAATAGGATGTAATATTAGATTATATCATATATTATCATATCAATATTATATTGTATTATATTAGCTTATATCAATTATATCATATTGTATACCATATTATATCTCATATAAGATTATATCATATCATATATATAATATATCCTATCATTAGGCCTATATATCATATTGTATTATGTTATAATTATATTAAATATTAAATGATATACAATATATTAGATTATATAATATTATATCAATCATCATATTATCATATCAATCATATTATATTGTATTATTTTAGCTATATTATATTATATATCATATTATATTATATCATAGCATATATCATCATCATATTATATCATATGTTATATATGCTTGTTGTAAGCCCAATTTAGAAGAAAATCCAATGCATTTTATCAATAGCCTATGTACCTAATGATGCAATGCTCACTGTGTTGGATATTGTGCTATGTTTGCATTGTTTTGCTTGGTGAAAGGAAACAGGAGAAAACTGTTTACACTGAAATATTGACATGTAGTCCTGATATCCACTAAGTGGGTGCCGAAAAAGAAAATATGATACACGTTTCAGTGTGCTGACAGTACAGGAATGCAGTCAGGAATATTGTTCCTGAAAACAGATATAGAGGCCGTCTGTGGCAAGCAGTGGAGGCCGAGGGACCGTGAGACACGAGCGCGGTGCAGTCAGCAGCTGGCGCTCATTATCTCTCACGTTCTCACGCCCCTCAGCCTCCACTGCTCGCCACACTGCCCTTATAACTTACCATTAAAAAAAGTTTACCACTAAATAATGTCTTTTGATGGTGACATGCACAATGCATACACTATTGCAATCACTTCGTCAATCAAATTTATTTGGTTACAAAAAAAGGTATAAAATTAAGAGTAGAAAAAGTGTCTATGCATGTATAATTATGAAAAACAAAAAAATACAGTCTTTTCAAAGAAAAGGCAGCCATATAATTCTTTGTTTTTTTCTTTTTTGATTAAAAACATTCAAATGAGGATATGAACTACATTAAATATCCCATCTTGTCCGGTACTAAACTAACACAAACCCAAAAGGATTTTTAGAGAAAACAGCTACGCTGAAACCTGCATGACAGTGAAGGCAAATTTACATTGATTATTAACAGTAAACACAAAATGACATCAGTAAATGAAACGGTCACAGAAGCCAGACACATGAATCATAAGCAATGTGACAGTATATTCATTTGTGCAAGGCCTGAGGAAGTAATACTTTCACAGTCGCAGAAGTTGTGAAATATATATTGCTCCCTGGGGAATCTGAGGGGTATATTTGATTCCTCAGTCGCATAAACAAGCATCACCAATTCAGTTCTGCAGATTTATATATGTTTTTTTGGGAACTGTTTAATGAATCACAGTTGTCACTATAAGGCCTGATATGAATATTCAACCAGAAGGCATCTGAGGCAGGTTTTATCCCCTGTCGCATTGGCTCGGCTTTAAAGGAATATGTTTGCATGTCATTGTGAGAAGTTTTGACATAAGTCAAGGCCATTGAATCAATTTAGCCACTTAGAGAATCCAATGGACTCGAAAAATTAAAAGCAGACATGGCAAGTTGCCTGTCTTCACAGAAAAGCTAGGAGCATTTTAGCAAAAACCCAGGTAGCAAAATAGGTTTTTGTAGCAACATGGTCTTTGTAGTTCTTTCGTTCGTGTTCTTTCATCCATGGTACAGCTCTTCCATTTGGATAAAAGAAGAAACCTTCCACTTTGTCTCTACATGTTTTCCACAGTGTCCATAGTGCTGATGCTGGGGTCGAGAGGAGACAGTCTACGCTCAGGGCAGGGCTTATGGTCCTCTTCAGTGTTTGCGGGTGCGCTGACCCCCAGTTCCAGTGGTTGTGACGTACAGGAGGGGCTGAAGTTGCCTGGTTTGGGGGCCACGCTTAATGAGGTGTGAGGGCAGGTTGGAGGAAGTGACATCTGCTGTTGATCCTGTGGAGAATGAATGAAGATAACTCAACAGGAAGTCAAAATGCATTGCAAGAGGACCTATTATGCCCTTTTACAAAGTTAGTTGATTTTGGTTTTCATGCTTGAATGTTCAAAAAACACATCTTTCATACATTTTACATTGTTGCAACACTTTTCTTCTCTGCCAGTAACATACCGGTATCTATGAAGCCATGCCTTCTGAAAACCGCAATGTGCTCTGATTGGCCGGCGTGTGTGTTTTGTTTGGCCAACCACTTTGAGCGCGTTAGAAATGTAACACCCCTTACCATAACCCAGAGTTTTAACCAAGTGGCAACCTCCCCCAGTTACTGTTGAAGCCAATATGGAAGTAACTTAAACTGCAATTCCTCGACTGGCCACTAGGGACAGGCTCCAGGAGGGAGCACAATCTCATTGAGCTCCATGTCAAAATGCCCAACTTTACAGCAGAAAAAACGCTTACAGCCTGGTACAAATTGTGTTTTTTGTCTATACGGCTAATTTTGCCCTTTCATGACAACTGTGTGGGGGGTGATTTTTTGTATAACTTTTTTGTATAGTTTACATTATATTAAGCCTTAAAGTTCTGCATAATTAAGGGCGTGGCCACTTTGATTGACAGGTGGATAGCCACATATCCGCTGTCTGTTTTTTATCACCTTACCATACCCCCTTTATTTTTCATATATGCCTTGGGTTGGAATTATTTAAATGAGGAGTTATATAGAATTGGCACTTTCTAAGTCTGCAGACCTTTTTAATGCTCACACAGTAAGGAAATGCCTTTAATACAAGTTCCTGATCACATTTTACACAATTCATCTGTGCATCGGCAAAAAAAAACAATGCTATTAAATCTCGCTGGTCTACAGTGAATGCACATTGGATTAATTTAAAATAGGTTGTATAATAACTTGTGAAAAATTCAAATGGTAAGGTTATTACCGTAATATATTTTTACTTTTCTATTACTGAAAGAAAACTAAAATTGTGATATCATACCTGTTTGGTGGATGTTGTGAGAGGGTCGAGCTTTAGCAAGCTGAGGTTGGGCTCTGTGTTGGGGACGTAGGATGGGGGCCGGAGGGTGACCGTTAATGTGCAGATGGGGGTCAGAAGTGCTGTCAAGGGGACGAAACCGCTGGCTGGTGTTTTTTGCCTGAGACAACTGTAGGGTGGAAAAAAATCTGAGTTTGTTGAAAATAATCATAAAATAAATCAACAAAAATATCTTCATTTGATTTCCGAAGATGAATGGAGGTCTTACGGGTGTCGAACAACATTAGAGTAAGTAATTAATGAGATAATTTTCATTTTGGGGTGAACTAACCCTTTAAAATACAACAAAATACATATTTTTTTCAATTTTGGGGTTAAATCTGTCTCGAACAGGTTTTTGTGAGCTTTATCCATTAACACAGATGTGCATGGAAAACTCACTGCTTGTCCTGTGACTTCAAATGATCGAGATCTTCTTTTGCGTCTGCGACCCTCAAAGTCCTGCTCCCGTGGGGCGGGGTTCTTGACAGCCTGGCGGTTCCGTGGCCGGGTCCACGTGCCATTGGGTGCAGGGCCTTCTCCCGTGCTGCTGGACAGGTTGTCATCAGAGGTGGCGTGGCGTAGTTCTGGGCTGGGCTGCCTCCCGCGCCGTAGCACAGAGCCTTTAGGGGGTGCCTCGGACAGAGACAGGTTAGTCTTGTGCTTCTTGGGGTCTAGGGGTGAAGGTGGCGGAGGCAATCGCAAGGCATCTATTTCCAAGACCTTAGAGCGGCGCCGAGCAGCCTTGACCGCAATGTTCTGCACGCCTCTTAGGATCTGCTGTCTCTCTGGAAGAAAATGGTTCAGGGATTTTAATACTATGATTGTATACATGTGTATATATTAGTTGGCATTACTGTGTTGTGTTACAAGAAGCTATGTAGGAAATTGGTTGCCATAGTTTAGTCGTCACTATACAAAAATAACATCCCGTAGAAAGCCTCATTTGACCAGTGAAGTATTCCAGAGAGCTGTGCACAAGCACAAAGATGAAAGAGCAGAGGAACTCTTACCTTTAGGAGTCAGAGGGGCATCTGTGCCGTTCTCACTGCTCTCAGGTGAGGAGTCCAGATGGCTGCTCATACTGTGACTGAGATGGCTGTATCTCAGAGCGTCATCCAGGACAGATGGCAACAGCTGCAGAGGAACAGTCAGCATAGTGTCAGACACACTGATTCATTCATTACACTCATCTAAAAAACTGAGAAACCAATCACAATAAATAAAAAGAATATTTACACTACTGTTCGAAAAGTTTGGGTTCTGAAAGATGTTTGAATGTTTTACTTTCCTCTCTTATACTCAGTTAAGCTGTATTTATTTGATCAAAAATACAGTAAAACAGGAATATAGTTAAATATTATAACAATTGAATATAGCTGTTCTCTATTATAATATATTTTAAAATGTAATGTATTCCTGTGATGGCAAAAGAAAAAATGTTCAGCATCATTACTCCAGTCTTCAGTGTCAAATGATCCTTCAGAAATCATTCAAATATTCTGATTTGGTGCTCAAGAAACATTTGTTCTTTTTATTAAAGGTGCACTATGTAGTTTTTTTTCAGTAAAATATCCAAAACCACTAGGCCAGTGTTATATATTTTGTTCAGTTGAGTACTTACAATATCCCAAATTGTTCCAACTATTTGTACATTTTGAGAAAATTGCTATTTCAACCAAGGACCTGGGACGTCTGAGGGAGTCGCCTGTCTATTGCGTCAAACCCCACCCTCTCCATGTAATCAAATGGGACGTGAGCCAAAAATATTGTATATATATATATATATATTTGATTTAATAAAAACTTTTGGTTGAACACTTAAGCCCTATTCACACGGGACTAGTATTATCTGGGGACCTCTGGTGATTTGTAATAACTGCAGAGAATGTCTGTGATCTTAATCCCGTGCGAATCGGCCATGTCTGTAATTTGTAAAGTAAAAATTCCCACGCAAATTACCTACCATATTTCACCGAACACCGAGGTCCTGTGATAATAGTAGTCCCGTGCAAATCGACATCTCTTTGATTTAGCCAGGATAAGGCGGATCGTATATAATTTTTGCAAGTTTTTTTCTTCCTGTGAGCAATTCTATCTTTATCTTTCATGAAGAATGGAGTCTGCATTCATAATGCGCACTGTTATGAATTCCTGTGCAGCCGCACATATTATACTTTCACTTTAGAATGAGTATCAATTTTGGAGTAAACTGATGGAATGGTGTGCTTAATATTAAAGTATTAATTTCTTTTAAAAAAAAAAAAAAAAAAACAACAACATACTGATCCCAAACTTTTGAAAGTTAGTGTATAATCTGTAGCTAGAAAAACTACCGTATAAGCTGCAAATGTAAACTCCCAGTGTCTCACCTCTCTGTTGCCCTGGCCATTGATGTGAATGGGTGGGGGAGTCATTACTACAGAGTTCTTCATCTGTTTGTGACTGCTCTTAAACACTCGGTCTCTGTATGGACAGGAGAAGAATTTCAGCTTAAGTTACAGTATGTGAACAAACTTAGACCCCTTTTAACACTATTACAATTCTCTTTATGTCTGCAGTGTAGTTGTGTATTTTCCAAGATTCTTTTTATTTTTACGATCACAAAATATTTTTGCCCATTAAAGATTTCCATACAAGGTAATATATCAATTATGTACAGGGAGGGAAATGTCAAAAGAGTATAAAATGATTTTGCTTAGAGCTCTTCTTACCCATCAGGCTCTGGGAGAATCGGAGGCAGTGTGTGCCTCCTCAGCTTTGTTCGCCCTTGTCTGTTGTCTGAGCCCAATGTGCGAACACTCTCTTGGTCTGAATCCATCTCCTGCAAGGGGTCACGACCTCTACTGGGGAGGGTGATCTTGGGCAAGGAACCCTCCTAAAGAGATATATGTCAGAAAACATGTGAAAATAATAATTTATTTATTTATTTTATCAGGTTTTTCTCTTGAAGTGCTTGTAAGGTCAACATGAAACTCATTTTACTGTCACATTAGGATGCATTTTCAAGTCAAGGAAAATGTTTTTTTTAGGCAGGTTTTTTTTAATTAAATTTTTTTATGTGCACTAATATAATATGCAAAATAAGAGAAGCAATGTGTACTCAGAAAGCAAATGCAGTCAGGGTTGATTTCATATTGACTTGCAATCAAAAAAATGCCTGCTCGATGTACCTTAAGAGTACGAATGGTGAACTTATCCAGGGCCACAACTCTGTCCAAGTTCTTCTCATCCATTTCCTTCATATACATCTCATACAGCTCTTGAAGATGAGGAGGGACTAGGAGACTGTGATCTGCAAAACCATCATTCACCTTCAATGTTCATAACCAAATTTTAACTTGCATACAAAAATCTATATATCAATCCTATTTATTTATTAAAGTAATAATTTATCATTTAAACCTAATACTTTTATATTAAAGACCCCCTGAGGGGAAAATTAAGTTTTAAAGTGCTGTTTATATGTCTATGTGGGATTTAAATAAGCTTCTTGTGGTATTTAAATCAATTCAAAGTTAAACCAATGCGGACAATATAATCCATAACTCTGCAGTGAACCAAAGACAGTCTCAAAAACTCTTTTGAAATCACAAACTACGTTGTAACCAATCATGTCAACTTGTGGGCGGCCTTTAGTATATCATTAAAGGGGGGGGTGAAACACTCAGTTTCAGTCAATCTCATGTCAATCTTGAGTACCTATAGAGTAGTATTGCATCATTCATATCTCCGAAAAGTCTTTAGTTTTATTATATTTATCAGGGCTGTCCTCGATTAAGGATGTAGACAATCGAATCAGAATTGTCGAATCTCTCTATGGCCGACTGATAGTCGAATCATCTGTGTGTGTGAATGGGTTGGGAGGAGCACGACACTGTCAGCAGAAGGGTGAAATTATTTTTATTTTCCTTTACACTTTTATTATTACGCTTTTATTACTGCACACAGCAACAACTTTTAATAAAGCGACCAAAACTGCCTGCCAATTGACAGACGAACTGACAATGGCTTTCTTATTTAGGTTTAAATAGCCTAAAAGGTAATGTGGTGGATAAACATT